>NW_026997628.1:0-10008 GCF_035044405.1 Drosophila montana
CATGATTCAAATAATAAATATGATAATTTATTTTAATTCATTTCTCCATTTTTGTTCATCCAGGAGTTGTGTTCATCAGAGAACCCCTACCATTTAACATATACCTTATAACAATTTTTCTTTATTACCTTCTCAACTAGGTTGGTATCGTTAAAGCGAGTTTTCTTTAAAAAATAAGAATAGAATCCTCCTTTTAGTGGCGTCCCTTGATAGTCTTCTAATATATATGTTGTGGGTTGGGTGTTTTTCACTTGGGAAATTTTTAAAATTTATGTCGTCCAATTCGGAGTATATCCCTTTTCAAAGATATGTTTATATTTGCTTTATTATGCATTATCACCAACATGAAATCGTGATCCGGAAAATATTTTTATTTTGCTGTAGACCGTGCTTAACAACTCCTTTTCATTCGATGAATTTAATTTGATTGGTGATGTTTTGATCGTTCGATGATATCTTCTATAATTATTCAGCAATTAGGTGTTGATAAATTCCAATCCATTGATATGTATCATTAACACTAAATTCTTCCAAAATCATATCTTTGATCGTTCTATTGAATCGTTTAACTATTGAAGCTTTTAACCCTCTTGAGGGTTGAATGATTAATATTAAATTATTTACCGAAATTGCGCAAAAAGCGGGATTTCGATATCGATTTCTATCGATTACTTGGAAACGGGACAAGTTATCGAATATCGGAAACAAACTCGATCTGCGCGGGGACTAGGAGGACCTGCAGCTAAAATTTTAAGTCTGTAGCTCTTATAGGTTCTGAGAACCTTGCGTTCATACATACGGACGGACAAACAGACAGACATGGCTAGATCGACTCGGCTGTTGATGCTGATCAAGAATATATATACTTTATAGGGTCGGAGATGCTTCCTTCTGCCTGTTACGTACATTTGCTCAAATACATTTTACCCTTTTTACCAATTTTTTATGGGTTCAGGGTATAAAAGGTAGTTGTATATAAATTAATGTATTTGATATTTATTCTTTAAAAAATAGTTGGTTTTTTTTGTCTGTAATAAAAAAATAAACAATATTTAATTCTTCTGAAATAGAGTAAGTTGTAAATATATAATATGTATATAAAAAGAGAAAGAGATTTTGAATATATATTAAAAGGTTTTTTTTTTTCTTATATAAATTTATTTGTATTTTTTTATCTGTTTATAAAAAATAATAAAAAAAATTGGTATTATGTATCAAGTATAATAATATTGAACTTTTTTTGCTCTTGGCACAGCGTTATGTAATCCCAGGTTGTAAAACTGCGCGACTGCAGCTCTTTTAAGTGACTCGTCCTTCATCGAATTATATTTCTTTAAAGGAAGGAAGCGTGGTATTGGAGTTTCAAAGCAATTGTCTGCCCTTATTTTGTTTCTGTCCTCCATGCGCACAATATCGTACATCACATTTTCTTCCATTGTTGTTATACTCAAAAGGCGCGAAACCCCTTTAACCCCATTAAGAACTTCAATGTCCTGCAGCTCCCCTTGATGGTTCGATTGGTGCGGTTGCTGTTGTTGCTGCTGCTGATGTTAATGCTGCTGTTGCTGATGCTCCAGCTGTCTGGGAGCTTCAGTGAGGGTCGCCACTTGGTACAACTTTGAGGACGAAGATGATGATGCTCTTGGCACAGCGATATGTAATCCCAGGTTATAAAACTGCGCGCCTGCAGCTCTTTGTTTGGCAAGCTGATAGCACCCGTTACTAAGTCGTTGAACTGACTCGTCTTTCATCGAACTATATTTTTTTAGAAGGAAGGAAGCGTGGTATTGGGGTTCCACAGCAATTGTCTGCCCAAATTTTTTTTCTGTCCTCCGTGCGTACAATATCGTACATCACATTTTCATCCATGGTTGTTTTACTCAAAAGGCGCGAAACCCCTTTAACCCCATTAAGAACTTCGATGTCCTGCAGCTTGAGGACGAAGATGATGATGCTGCCATAGTTTCTTACTAAATGAAATAATACTCTCAACTGCACTGATTTTATAGGCCTGCCTTTGAACGCAGGAATTATTTTTCAGTCAATATTTTTAAGGAGCAGCACTTTGTGAGGTGGTGCCTTCAATGATTAGTTTTTCAAACATCTCGAGCGATTCTTAATGTTGAAATAATTTTTTAAACATCTCGAGCGATTTTTAATGTTCAACTAATACTCTGAGTTGCACTGATTTTATAGGCCAGCCTTTGTATGCTGGAATTATTTTTGAGGTACAGCATTTTGTTAAGTGGAGTCTTCAATTATTAGTTTTTCAAACATCTCGAGCGATTTTTAATGATGAAATAATACTAATAATAAAAAGGCTGCACTGATTCGCTGATTCGCTGGAATTATTTTTAAAACAATATTTTTGGGGAACAGCATATTTTGAAGTGGGATCTTCGATCTTTTTTAGCTCGTAATCAATTATTAATTTTTCAAACATCTCTAGGGATTCTTAAAATTGAGTTCGTTTAGTAATATAATGCCATCTTTTGTGTAAACTGAGTTTAAATTGCGATAATGCATTGATAAATATTCTGCTTCGGGAAGACGCCATTCCCCTTCGTCAGGGAACGGGCAGTTTGGTCCATATCTTGTTAGGTTGTTCTGACGTTCAGCACTTTCATAGCTTGTACCAACAAATGTTACGCGGCCACCATGAACGCAAAATGCAACATGTTGATATTGATCAAATGAAAATGACAATGGAACAAAATGTGTTGGAGATTCTCTACGTCTTAGAGAAAATATAAGAGTTTTGTCCATTATCAGGTGTGATATACACCTGTAGCAGTGGAGCAATTGCTTGCGGTTGAGTAATATGAAATGTTGCTCATCCTTCATGACAAGTGCAGTATCTATCATCTGGAGTAATTCTTTGTGTCCAAAACATTTTGAGAGCTTCCCTTAGTATATCTGTCTGCACACCGCAGCGTTTATTATTGTTTTAATAAAAACTGTAAACAGAGGGGTCCGCAGTTATAGCTGATGAAAAGTTGAACTCGCTATTTTTCTCCAATACTGCAATGAGACGCTTTGACTGTCCCCCCAGCCTTATTAGCTAAATTTACATCAGCTAAGAGCCATTGATCTAATTCTTTGTTTTCTGTTTTCTTTGAGTTTCGTCCCTGGGCCGCAAAATTTATAGCCAGGTAGATGCAATTCAATCGGAAAGCTATTAATTATTTTATTAACTAGACTACCTTCGCATTAGGAGTTTGGTCTACGAATGAATCTTTTATAAAAACAACGAGGCATTTTAATTGATTAATCGCTAAGGTATAGCATTAACTAATATTCATTTTCGAGAATAGAATCATTAAATATGCGTTTAAAGAAGCAAATAAGAATATTGAAGTGAGAAATATTGATTTTTCACCCAATAAAAATAATATTTGACTCAGTGTGCTATTACCAAACTCAATTAGAGGATTAATTGAAGCTCCATCTAATTGCGGAATGTCAAATCTCATTATCAGCTTAATAGAGAGTCCAAATTGATTAAAATTTAATAATATTTACTTATACTCAATATCGGGAAAGCGAGTTTTCTTTAATCCGTGAGAATAGAATGCTCCTTTAAGTGGCGTGCCTATGTACTCTTCTAATATATATGTTGTGGAAAAGATGTTTTTCACTTGGGAAATTTTAAAAATTTCTGTAATCCAATTCGGAGTATATCCCTTATCAAAGATATGTTTATACTTGCTAATGCGTACATTATCACCAACATGAAATCGTGATCCGGAAAATATTTTTTTTTTGAGGTAGACCGTGCTTAACAATTTCGTTTCATTCGATGAATTTACTTTAATTGGTGATGTTTTGATCGTTCGATGATATCTTCAATAATTATTCAGCAATTAGGTGTTGATAAATTCGAATCCATTGATATGTCCCATTATCACTAAATTCTTCCAAAATCATATCTTTGATCGTTCTATTGAATCGTTCAAGTATTGAAGCTTTTAACTCTCTATATGTTGAGCAATGATTAATATTAGATTTATTCATTAAGTGCTTAAAGCTTTTGTCAAAATGTTCTTTTCATTCATCAGCCTGTAAGTTCTTAGGAATTCGACCCAATTTAAAAATATTTAACATCGCCTTTGTAACGTCTTGAGCATTTTTGCTTTTAAGTGCTACACCCCATCACTAACAATACAATGCATAGACATGTCAATCAGCAGAATAATCGTATAACGATAAATCGTCAACGAGGGAACCCCAAGGGTGCCTGCGTCCATTTTAGTGTGAAGATGAAGCCGCTTCTTTTCTTAATATATGCATGTTAGTTTTAAGTCCTTACAGCCCAAAAACATATGTGTGTACGCATGTGCCTCGCTCCCACTCATTGCTTTGCACGCTTGTGTGCATCTCTTTATCTTTGCATAGCTTCTCAAAAACCCCGAGATCTACAAACATTTGTGTTGTGTGATACTTGATATACATTTACTATTCTAGAAGCTACATATCAAGTTTGGTGACTCTAGCTCTTATTATTTACCAAAATTGCTCATTAAACAGAATTTCGATATCGATTTTCATCGATTACTTGGAAACGGGCCAAGTTATCGAATATCGGAAACAAACCTGATCTGCGCGGGCACTGGGACGACCTACAGCTGAAAGTTCACGTCTCTAGCTCTTATAGGTTCTGAGATCCTTGCGTTCATTCATACGGACAGACGGACAGACTGTCGGACAGACGGACGGACAGACAGGCGGACATGGCTAGATCGACTCGGCTGTTGATGCTGATCAAGAATATATATACTTTATGGGGTCTGAGATGCTTCCTTCTGCCTGTTCCTCACATTTGCACAAATACATTATACCCTTTTCACCCATTTTTAATGGGTTCAGGGTATGAAAAGAGAGTTGTATATAAATTAATATATTTGGTATTTAATAGTTGTTTTTTTTGTCAGTAATAAAATAAATAAACAATATTTAATTGTTCTGAAATAGAGTAAGTTGTAAATATATTATATGTATATAAAAAAAAAGAGATTTTGAATATATATTTAAATGTTTTTTATTTTCATTTATCTGTTTATTAAAAAAAGAACAAAATATGGTATTATTTAACCAGTATAATAATATTGAACCACATCTGCTCTTGGCACAGCGATATGTAATCCCAGGTTATAAAACTGCGCGCCTGCAGCTCTTTGTTTGGCAAGCTGATAGCACCCGTTACTAAGTCGTTGAACTGACTCGTCTTTCATCGAACTATATTTTTTTAGAAGGAAGGAAGCGTGGTATTGGGGTTCCACAGCAATTGTCTGCCCAAATTTTTTTTCTGTCCTCCGTGCGTACAATATCGTACATCACATTTTCATCCATGGTTGTTTTACTCAAAAGGCGCGAAACCCCTTTAACCCCATTAAGAACTTCGATGTCCTGCAGCTTGAGGACGAAGATGATGATGCTGCCATAGTTTCTTACTAAATGAAATAATACTCTCAACTGCACTGATTTTATAGGCCTGCCTTTGAACGCAGGAATTATTTTTCAGTCAATATTTTTAAGGAGCAGCATTTTGTAAAGTGGAGCCTTCAATGATTAGTTTTTCAAACATCTCGAGCGATTCTTAATGTTGAAATAATTTTTTTAAACATCTCGAGCGATTCTTAATATTCAACTAATACTCTGAGTTGCACTGATTTTATAGGCCTGCCTTTGTATGCTGGAATTATTTTTGAGGAACAGCATTTTGTTAAGTAAAGTCTTCAATTATTAGTTTTTCAAACATCTCGAGCGATTTTTAATGTTGAAATAATACTCTGGGCTCCACTGATTCGCTGGAATTATTTTTAAAACAATATTTTTGGGGAACAGCATATTTTGAAGTGAGATCTTCATTCTTTTTTAGCTCGTAATCAATTATTAATTTTTCAAACATCTCTAGGGATTCTTAAAATCGAGCTCGTTTAGTAATATAATGCCATCTTTTGTGTAAACTGAGTTTAAATTGCGATAATGCATTGATAAATATTCTTCTTCGGGAAGACGCCATTTCCCTTCGTCAGGGAACAGGCAGTTTGGTCCATATCTTGTTAGGTTGTTCTGACGTTCAGCACTTTCATAGCTTGTACCAACAAATGTTACGCGGCCACCATGAACGCAAAATGCAACATGTTGTTATTGATCAAATGAAAATGATAATGGAACAAAATGTGTTGGAGATTCTCTACGTCTTAGAGAAAATATAAGAGTTTTCTGTCCATTATCAGGTGTGATATACACCTGTAGCAGTGGACAAGTGCAGTATCTATCATCTGGAGTAATTCTTTGTGTCCAAAACATTTTGATAGCTTCCCTTAATATATCTGTCTGCACACCGCAGCGTTTATTATTGTTTTAAACAGAGAGGTCCACAGTTATAGCTGTTAAAGCGTTGAACTTGAACTTCTCCAATACTGCTATCAGACGCTTTGACTTTCCCCCAAGCCTTATTAGCTTAATTTACATCGTGCTCCCTGCAAGCTGCGTCTAATGGGTTAATGCCTTTATCACCACGCTGCAGGCGTTCTTTGAGTTTCGTCACTGGGCCACAAAATTGATAGCCAGGTAGATGCAATTCAATCGGAAGGCTATTAATTATTTTATTAACTAGACTACCTCCACAAAAGGAGTTTGGTTTACGGCTGAATCTTTTATAAAAACAAAGAGGCATTTTAATTGAATTATGAATAATATTCATTTTCGAGAATAGAATCATTAAATATACGTTTAAAAAAGCATAAAAGAATATTGAAGTAAGAAATATTGATTTTTCACACAATAAAAATAATATTCGACACAGTGTGCTATTACTATTACCAAACTCAATTAGAGGATTAATTGTAGCTCCATCTAATTGCGAAAAGTCAAATCTCATTGTCAGCTTAATAGATATTTACTTATACTCAAAATCATTATTTCAACCGAAATATGAATACTTAAAAAATCTCGTTACTTCAATAAAATGGAATGGGATATTTCACGTTTTCTGAGAACGAAGCTGTTATACTACCTGATGATGTAACATGTGAAAAAAAAAATAATATACGTTCATATTTTTTTATGGGTCGACATAAAAACATAGACTCATTTTATTAATGTCAAACGTATACACGCATACCAAAGCATCTTGTGCGCGATAATGCCAATTTAATAATAATGTTCAATCAAGACTAACTTAATATGAAGCATATTTATCAAGATCATGTAGGTGTAGATATGAATTTCGAAACATTTATACAATACTAGCGGGTATAACCCGGCCTTGCCCGTAGAACGTATGTTTAAAATCAACGTTCTCAAAAAGCTTTGAATATGATTTTGAAACTTATTGGACGGTAAACAAACAATTTTCATAGAAACGGTTTCCGCCAATTTACCAATGTTGCGAGTGGAATTTCCCAAATCGCTGAAACACGTATTCATTATATTCTTATGTAGAGCTTTGAAAATAAGTTTGAAGCAAATCGGACACAATTTAAAACTTCGCACATAAAATCTTTGAGTCGCATTCCACCCGAAAAAGTTTGGATTGTGCGAAAAGTGTGAAACACGTCTCAAGTGATTTTTCTTATAGATCTTTGGAAACGAATTTGAGCGCGAAACGTCACCCACCAAATCTTTGACCTCAATTTCCAGCAAGGAGGAACGGATTTTTCGAAAAGTGTGAAACACCCCTTAAATGAATTTGAACAAAGATCTTTGAAAATAAGTTTGGGGCCGATCGGATGGTAAACAAAAAACTTTCATACAACCGTTTTCCGCCAATTTACCACTGTTGCGGGTGGAATTTCCCAAATCGCTAAAATACGTATTTATTAAGTTCTTATGTAGAGCTTTGAAAATAAGTTTGAAGCAAATCGGACACAACTTAAAGCTTCGCACAAAAAATCTTTAAATCGCATTCCTCCCGAAGAAGTTTGAATTCTGCGAAAAGTGTGAAACACGTCTCAAATGATTTTTCATATAGATCACTGGAAATGAATTTGAGCGCGAAAACGTCACCCACCAAATCTTTGACCTCCATTTCCACCAAGGAGGAACGGATTTTCCGAAAAGTGTGAAACACCCCTCAAATGAATTTGAACAAAGATCTTTGAAAATAAGTTTGAGGCCGATCCGATGGCAAACAAAAAAGTTACATACAAACGTTTTTCGCGATTTTTCCACACTTGCGGGTGGAATTTCCCGAAACCCCGTCTTAACGTGCACCTACATCACATAAGGTAGCTACAGTGAAAATTTCAGCTTCCTAGCTCTTACGGTTTGGGCTGTGCGTTGATCACCAATCAGTCAGTCAGTCAGTCAGTCAGTCAGTCAGGACAAACAGTTTTATATATAGAGATATATGGGTTCCTTTTGATTAGCAAGGATGACGGAATAGACAATGGAAGATATAGAATAGGATTTGATACATTTATTATAATTTAATTCATTTATTATTCATAATTCACTATAATAAAGTTATATTATAAAACTGTAAAATTAAGCAAATTTAGATTCATTTTACATTCGTTTCTCAAAATGGTAACAATAATAGCTTTAACTGAGAAAGAGGCAATTTTAACAACAAATTACTTTCCTCGCATTGAATTGTGAACATAATACGAATGCTGTCTAGTTGATTTTCATATGTACAATTCCAAATGTTGATCGGACTAAAATTTATTTCATTTTGGGGAACATACAATTGAGATACCTGTAGGATCATACGAGCTTGAGGACATTGTTGATTTCGTCATAGGTAATTTGAGATAACGAAAACTTATTATTCATCACTCTGATATCACAATTGAAAGCAATAACAATACACTCCAAGTGACGGTGATGAGCAAAAGTTTGCCAATATATTTAATAAAAATCGTTGGATTGGTCAATTACTTGGAATTAAAAAAACAGTTCTATTACCGAAGGTTAGTCACACCTCAGATTTAGGTGTAAATATTTTTAAAGTGAATACAATTCGATTGGGGTGTAATATTATTAACGGATCATTTGGCTCTTAACGTTGCACCGGGATATAAAATGAATGAGATCCCACACAACCTAATTTTCTTGCCATTAAACACTAGAGAGATAAACACATTAACAATACGAATAATTGAACAAGACGGTGACTTGATTAACTTGCGTGAAGAAGAAGTAACTCTTTGCTTACATTTGAGACCACGAGAATTATAATTTACAATAATAAAAAAGTGTGGAAGCCAGTAGTACGAAACAGACGCTCATATTCCACAGTAGGGCGAGGGTCAACAATGAGAGCACTTACGCCAGCGAATATAATATTCTTAAAACCTCTAGGTCTTAAAATTAGACAACAATGGGTAACAACATCATTTTAAATGTTCGTGAAAAACCTTGTTCTGATGATGGTATAAGGAAAAAGGAATATCATACTTATACACCCTATCTTCAATCATTCAATGTTAATGATGAAGTTAGAATTACAATTCAAAACCAAGATTTGTATGTTTTAGCACATGAAAGCTTCATCAGCATAAAATTTTGGCTTTTTTTTTAACTAAGGTTGGCACCGTTCAGTATAAACTAAATATTTTTAGTAGAAGTCCCCTCCCAATAGCATTTCTCAGCTGGGACTGTTATTTGAATACATCACTCACAGGTGGCGCTCAACACACTTGAAATGTAAAGCTAGTACCTAATAGAGAACGTACTCGATTTGCATCATTTGTATTTATTTCGGAGGGAAAAATGATAGTAGACAATTTATTAAATATAAAAGTTTATTTGTACTGAGAAGCTTATACATACGAATATTCAAAATTAAATTTTGAAATTCAATTGAATGATTGAATGATTATATGAATGGTCCAGTGCTTTCGGCTGCTCAAATCAGCGGGTATAAAAAGTGTGGTTCCCATTCAAATCAGCATGATATGTACAGCTATCAAGCGGGATCTGAACTATTTGATATCGGACTACTTTATTCTTCCACGGCAATCTGCAATGGACGTATCAATTTCACTCTTCCGCTCA
>NW_026997629.1:0-25422 GCF_035044405.1 Drosophila montana
TTTTCTCTCGCTCTCTCTATTTCTCTCTCTGCCTGTGTGACTGTCCTTCTGCGATTCTATAGGTCTGCATTACTGTCTGTCTGTTAGTCTGTCTGTCATTTTCTGCCGTTGCGTCTGTCTGAGAGGCTGTAGGTATTCCTGTCTTTCTGTCTGTCTGTGTATCTCTCTATCTCTTCCTGTGTGTCTGTATGTCTGCGAGTCTGTGGGTCTGCTTGTCTGTCTGCATATCTACCTATCTGTCTGTCTGCCTGCCGCTCGGTCTACCTGTCTGTCTGATTGTCTGCCATTGTCTCTCTGCCCGTGCGTCTGATTGTCTGCCCGTCTGCCTGTCTCTCTTTCTGCATGTCTGTCTGTCTGTATATCTGCCTGCCTGTCTCTGCCGGTGTGTCTGACTGCCAGGGTGTATGTATTCCTGTCTATCTGTTTGCCTGACTCTCTGTATATCTCTCTCTCTTCCTGTGTGTCTGTATGTCTTCGAGTCTGTGGGTCTGCGTGTCTTTCTGCATATCTACCAATCTGTCTGTCTGTCTGCCTGTTTGTCTGTCTCACTCTATCCCCCTATCTGTCTCTCTCTCTTTATCTGTCTTTCTCTCTCTCTCTCTCTCTTCCTGTGTGTCTGTATGTCTGTGAGTCTGTAGCTCTGCGTGTCTGTCTGCCTATGTACCTATCTGTCTGTCTGTCTGCCGGTTTGTCTGCCTGTCTGTCTCTCTCTCTGCCCGTCTGGCTGTCTGTTTTCCCAATTTCCCGTCAGTCTGCGGGTCTGTTAGGCTGTCTTCCTTAGTGTGTCTATTTCTACGCATGTCTGCCTCGCTGTCTGTTTGACTGCCTATCATCATGCCAGCCTCTCTGTCTCTCTGTCTGCGTATATGTTGTTCTACTTATTTGTCTGCGAGTCAATAGGTCTCCTCTCTCTCTCTCTCTCTCTCTCGCTCTCTTTTTCTCTCTCTCTCTTTTCTCGCTTTTTCTCTTTCTCTTTCTCTCTCTCTTGTCCATCTCTATCTGTCTGAATGTCTGTCTGTATGCCTGTCTGACTGTCTCTTTTCCAGTCTAACTATCTTTATGCCTATCTGTCTGTATTTCTGCCTGTCTGTCTCTGCCGGTTTGTCTGTCTGCGAGGCTGTAGGTATTCCTGTCTGTCTCTCTGTCTGTCTGTCGGACTGCCTATCATCCTGTCAGCCTCTCTATCTGCTGTTCCTGTTATCTGTCTGCGAGTCTATAGGTCTCTCCCTTTCACTGTCTCTCTCTCTCTTTCTCTATCTCTGCCTGTGTGACTGTCTTTCTGCGATTCTTAAGGTCTGCATATCTGTTTGTCTGTAAGTCTTCCTGTCTGTATCTGCCGGTGCGTCTGTCTAAGAGGCTGTAGGTATGCCTGCCTTTCTGTCTGTCTGTCTGCCTGTGTATCTCTCTCTCTCCTCCTGTGTGGGTGTATGTCTGCGAGTCTGTGGGTCTGCGTGTCTGTCTGCATAGCTACCTATCTGTCTGTTTGTCTGTCTCTCTCTCTCTGTCTGTGTGTTTGTATGTCTGCGAGTGTGTGGGTCTGCGTTTCTGTCTGCATATCTACCTATTTGCCTGTCTGTCTGCTTGTCTGCCTCTCTCACTCTCTGCCCGTACGTCTGCCTGTCTGCTCGTCACCCTGTCTCTCGGTCTGCATGTCCGTCTATCTGTACATTTGCCTGTCTGTCTCTACCGGTGAGTCTGTCTATCTGTCTGCCTGACTGTCTGTGTATCTCTCTCTCTTCCTGTGTGTCTGTATGTCTGCGAGTCTGTGGGTCTGCGTGTCTGTCTGGTAGATAGGTCTGTCTGCCGGTCTGTCTGCCTGTCTGTTTGCCTATCTGGCCTGCGTCTGCCCGTGCGTCTTTCTATCTGCCAGTCTATTTTTTTGCCTTTATATCTGTCTATCTGTTTGCGAGGGTGTAGGTATTCCTGTTTTTCTGTCTGCCTGACAGTCGGTGTATCTCCCTCTCTTCCTATGTGTCTTTATGCCTGCGAGTCTGTGGATCAGTGTGCCTGTCTGCCTATCTTCCTATATGTCTGTCTGTCTGCCGGTCTCTATTGTCTGTCTGCGAGTCTATTGGTCTACATGACTACCTGTCTCTCTGAGTGCCTGTCAGTCTGTCTGTATGTATATCTGCCTGTCTGTCTCTACCGGTGAGTCTGTCTATCTGTCTGCCCGGCTGTCTGTGTATCTCTCTCTTTCTGTGTGACTGTATGTCTGCGAGTCTGCGGGTCTGTCTGCCTGTATGCCTGTTTTCCTACCTGTCTGTCTGTCTGCCGGTCTGTCTGCCTGTCTCTCTCTGCCCGTGCGTCTGACTGTCTGCGAGTCTATAGGTCTGCCTTTCTGTCTGTCTATCGGTGTGCCTGTCTGTCTGTCTGCCCGTCACCCTGTCTCTCTGTGTGCATGACTGTCTGTCTGAATATCTGACTGTCTGTCTCTAACAGTGTGTCTGTCTGCGAGATTGTCTGTGTGTCTCTCTCTCTTTTACTGTGTGTCTGTATGTCTGCGAGTCTGTCTGCATATCTACCTATCAGCCTATCTGTCTTTCTACCTGTATGCCTGTTTTCCTACCTGTCTGTCTGTCTGCCGGTCTGTCTGCCTGTCTCTCTCTGCCCGTGCCTCTGACTGTCTGCGAATCTATAGGTCTGCCTTTCTGGCTGCCTGTCTGTCTCTGTCTCTTTCCGTGTTGTTAATTTGTCTGCCTTGCTGTCTGTCTATCTGTGTGCCCGTCTGTCTGTCTGCACGTCCGCCTGTCTCTCTGTTTGCATGTCTGTCTTTTTGTATATATGCTTATCTGCCTCTGTCTCTTATTCAATCTGACTATCTGTATGCCTATCTGTCTGCCGGCCTATCTTTCTCTCTTTCTGCCTGTGTGACTGTCTGTCTATCTCTTTTTCAGTCTGACTATCTGTATTCCTAACTGTCTGTATGTCTGCCTGTCTGTCTGCGAGGCTGTATTCCTGCCTGTCTGTGTATCTCTCTCTCTCTTCTTTCTGTGTGTCTGTATGCCTGCGCGTCTGTGGATCTGCGTGTCTGTCTGCCTGTTTTCCTATCTTTCTTCCGTCTGCCGGTCGGTCTGCCTGCCTGTCTGTCTCTCTCTCTCTCTGCCCGTGCGTCTTTCTGTCTGCGAGTCTATTGGTCTGCCTTTCTGTCTGTCTATCTGTGTGCCTGTCTGTCTGTCTGCCCGTTTGCCTGTCTCTCTCTCTCTGTCTGCCTGTATATCTGCCTGTTTGTCTCTGCCGGTGTGTTTGTCTGCGAAGCTGTAGGTATTTCTGTCTATCTGTCTGCTTGACTGTCTGTGTATCTCCCTCTCTTCCTGTGTGTCTGTATGCCTGCGAATCTGTGGATCTGTGTTTCTTTTTGCCTATCTTACTACTGTATGCCTGTCTGTCTGCAGGACTGTCTATATGTTTTTCAGCCTATCTGTCTGCCTGTCTGTCTCACTCTCTGCCCGTGCGTCTGACTGCTTGTCTGTCTGTTTGTCTGTCTGTCTGCCTGACAGTCTCTGTTTCTGCCCGTGAGACTGACTGTCTTCGAGTCAATTTGTCTGCCTTTATGTCTTTCTATCTGTGTGCTTGCCTATCTGCCTGCCCGTCTGCCTGTCTTTTTGTTTGTATATCTGCATGTCTGTCTCTGCCGGTGTGTCTGTCTGCGAGGCTGTAGGTATTCCTGTCTATCTGTTTGCCTGAGTGTCTGTGTGTTTCTCTCTCTTCCTCTGTGTCTACAAGTCTGTGTGCCTACTTACCTATCTGTCTGTCTGTCTGCCTATTTGTCTGGCTGTCTGTCTGCCTGTCTGTCTCTCTCTCTGCCCGTCTGTCGGTCTGTTTTCCTAATTTTCCATCAATCTGCGGGTCTGAATGGCTTTCTTCCTGTCTGTATATTTCTACGTATGTCTAATTCTCTGTCTCTTTGACTGCCTATCATCCCGTCAGCTTCTCTGGCTGTCTGTCTGCGAATATGTTGTTCTACTTGTCTGTCTACGAGTCTTTATGTCTCTATCTCTCTCTTTGTCTTTCTCCCTCTTTCTCTGTTTCTCTCCCTCTCTCTCTCTCTCTCTCTCTCTCTCTCTCTCTCTCTCTATCTCTCTCTCCTTCTCTTTCTCTCTCTCTTTCTCTCTCTCTTTGTCCCTCTCTCTCTCTTTCTCCTGTCTATTTGCCTGCCTTTTTTATGTCTGTCTGTGTGCATGTCTGTCTTTCTGCATATCTGTCTTGTCTGTCTTGTATGTCTGTATATCTGCCTGTCTGTCTCTGCCTGTGTGTCTGTCTGCGAGGCTGTAGGTAATCCTGTCTATATGTATGCCTGGCTGTCTGTGTATCTATCTCTCTTCCTTTGTGTCTGTATGTCTGCGAATCTGTGGGTCTGCGTGTCTGTCTGCATGCCAGCCTATTTTCCTACCTGTCTGTCTGTGTGGCGGTCGGTCTGCTGGTCGGTCTGCCTGTCTGTCTGCCTGTCTGTCTGTGTTTCTGCCCGTGCGACTGGCTGTCTGCGACTCATTTTGTCTACCTTTCTGTTTAATTGTCTGCCTTTCTGTCTGTCTGTCTGCACATCTGCCTGTTTTTCTGTCTGTCTGCCTGTATATCTGCCTATCTGTCTCTGCCGGTGTGTCTGTCTGCGAGCAGCAGGTATTCCTGTCTATCTGTCTGCCTGACTGTCTGTGTATGTCCCTCTTTTCCTGTGTGTCTGTATGCCTGCTAGTCTGTGGATCTGTGTGTCTGTCTGGCTATCTTACTATTTTATGTCTGTCTGTCTGCCGGACTGTCGTAATGTTTTTCAGCCTATCTGTCTGCCTGTCTGTCTGCCAGGCTGTCTCCCTCTCCGTGCGTCTTTTTGTCTGCGAGTTTATTGGTCTACCTTTCTGTCTGTCTATCTGTGTGCCTGTCTACGTATATCTGCCTGTCTGTCTCTGCCGGTGTGTCTGTCTCTGTCGGTGTGTCTGTCTGCGAGGCTGTAGGTATTCCTGTCGATCTGTCTGCCTGACTGCTTGTGTATCTCTCTCTTCCTGTGTGACTGTATGTCTGCGTGTCTGCGGGTCTGTCTGCCTGTCTGTCTCTCTCTCTCTCTGCCCGTCTGTCTGCCTATCATCCTGTCAGCCTCTCTGTCTGTCACGCTGCGAATATGTTGTTCTACTTATCTGTCTGCGAATCTATAGGTTTCTCTCTCCCTCTCTGTCTCTCTCTCTCTCTCTCTATGTCTCTTTCTCTTTCTCTCTCTCTAAATCTGTCTGTGTGAATGTCTGCCTGTCTGTCTATCTATTTTTCAGTCTGACTTTCTGTAAGCCTATCTGTCTGTATGTCTGCCTGTCTCTCTGCCGGTGTGTCTGTCTGCGAGGCTGTATGTATTCCTGCCTCTCTCTCTCTTCCTGTGTGTCTGCACATCTGCGAGTCTGTGAGTCTGCCTGTTTTCCTACGTGTCTGCCTGTCTGCTGGTCGGTCTGCTTGTCTGTCTGCCTGTCTGTCTGCTTGTGTGTATGTCCATCTGTCTCTGTCTCTGCCCGTGCGTCTGACTGCCTGCGAGTCAATTTGTCTGTCATTCTGTCTATCTGTCTGCCTTTCTGTCTGTCTATCTGTGTGCCTGTCTGACTGTCTGCCCGTCTGCCTGTCTCTCTGTTTGCATGTCTGTCTGTTTTTTTAGCTGCCTGTCTGTCTCTTCCCGTTTGTCTGTCTGCGAGGCTGTAGGTATTCCTGTCCATCTGTCTGCGTGACTGTCTGTGTATCTCCCTCTCTTCCTGTGTGTCTGTATGCCTGCGAATCTGTGGATCTGTGTGTCTGTCTGCCTATCTTCCTACTGTATATCTGACTATCTAACTATCTGACTCTCTCTCTCTCTCTCTCTCTCTCTCTCTCTCTCTCTCTCTCTCTCTCTCTCTCTCTCTCTCTCTCTCTCTCTCTCTCTCTCTCTCTCTCTCTCTCTCTCTCTCTCTCTCTCTCTCTCTCTCTCTCTCTCTCTCTCTCTCTCTCTCTCTCTCTCTCCCTCTCTCTCCCGTGTGTGTCTGTCTGCGAGACTGTAGGTATCTGCTTGTCTGCCGGCCTGTCTGATGATTTTCAGCCTGTCTGTCTGCCTGTCCGTCTGCCTGTCTGTCTCCCTCTCTGCCCGTGCGTCTGACTGTCTGCGAGTCTATTGGTCTACCTTTCTGTCTGTCTATCAGTGTCTGTCGGTCTGTATGCATATCTGCCAGTCTGCGAGGCTGTAGGCATTCCTGTCTATCTGTCTGCCTGACAGTCTGTATATGTCTCCTTCCTCCTGTGTGTCTGTCTGCCTGCCTGCCTATTTGTCTCTCTCTCTGCCCGTGCAACTGGCTGTCTGCGAGTCTATTGGTCTGCCTTTCTGTCTGTCTATCTGTTTGCCTGTCAGTCTGTCTACCCGTCTGCCTGTCTGCCTGCATATCTGCCTGTCTGTTTCTGCCGGTGTGTCTGTCTGCGAAACTGTTGGTATTCCTGTCTATCTGTCTGCATGACTGTCTGTGTATCTCCCTCTCTTCCTTTGTGTCTGTCTGCCTGCGAGTCTGTGGATCTGTGTGTCTGTCTGCCTTTCTTACTACTTTATGTCTGTCTGTCTGCCGGACTGTCGTAATGTTTTTCAGCCTATCTGTCTGCCTGTCTGTTTGCCAGCCTGTCTCCCTCTCTGCCCGTGCGTCTGTTTGTCTGCGAGTTTATTGGTCTACCTTTCTATCTGTCTATCTGTGTGCCTGTCTGTATTTCTACATGTATATCTCCCTGTCTGTCTCTGCCGGTGTGTCTGTCTGCGAGGCTGTAGGTATTCCTGTCCATCTGTCTGCCTGACTGTCTGTGTATCTCCCTCTCTTCCTGTGTGTCTGTATGCCTGCGAATCTGTGGATCTGTGTGTCTGTCTTCCTATCTTCCTACTGTATGTCTGTCTGTCTGCCTGTCTGCCTCCCTTTCTGCCCGGGCAATTCTATTGGTCTACCTCTCTGTCTGTCTGCCCGTCTGCCTGTCTCTATGTCTGCATGTCTGTCTGTATGCCGGTGTGTCTGTCTGCGAAGCTGTTGGTATTCCTGTCTATCTGTCTGCTTGATTGTCTGTGTGTTTCTTCCTTGTCCAGTGTGTTTGTATGTCTGCAAGTCTGTGTTTCTTTTTGCCTATCTTACTACTGTATGCCTGTCTGTCTGCAGGACTGTCTATATGTTTTTCAGCCTATCTGTCTGCCTGTCTGTCTCACTCTCTGCCCGTGCGTCTGACTGCTTGTCTGTCTGTTTGTCTGTCTGTCTGCCTGACAGTCTCTGTTTCTGCCCGTGAGACTGACTGTCTTCGAGTCAATTTGTCTGCCTTTATGTCTTTCTATCTGTGTGCTTGCCTATCTGCCTGCCCGTCTGCCTGTATTTTTGTTTGTATATCTGCATGTCTGTCTCTGCCGGTGTGTCTGTCTGCGAGGCTGTAGGTATTCCTCTCTATCTGTTTGCCTGAGTGTCTGTGTGTTTCTCTCTCTTCCTCTGTGTCTACAAGTCTGTGTGCCTACTTACCTATCTGTCTGTCTGTCTGCCTATTTGTCTGGCTGTCTGTCTGCCTGTCTGTCTCTCTCTCTGCCCGTCTGTCGGTCTGTATATCAGCCTCTCTGTCTCTGCCAGTGTGTCTGCCTGCGAGGCTGTAAGTATTCCTGCCCATCTGTCTGCCTGCCGGTCTGTGTATCATTCTCTCTCTTCCTGTGCGTTTCCTATGTCTGCGTGTCTGTGGGTCTGCGTGTCTGTCTGCCTGTTTCCCTATATGTCTGCCGGTCGGTCTGCTTGTCTGTCTCTCTCTCTGCACGAGTTTCTGACTGTCTGCGCGTCTATTGTTCTGCCTTTATGTATGTCTATCTGTGTGTCTGTCTATCTGTCATCTCATCAGCCTCTCTCTCTCTGTCTGCATGTCTGTCTGTCTGTATATCAGCCTGTCTGTCTCTTTCGGTATGTCTGCTTGCGAGGCTGTAGGTATTCCTGTCTATCTGTCTGCCTGACTGTCTGCTGTATCTCGCTCTCTCTTCCTGTGTGTCTGTTTGTCTGCGAGTCTGTAGGTCTGTATGTCTGCCTAACTTCCTATCTGTCTGTCTGTTTGCCGGTCTGTCTGTCTGCCTATCTGTCTGTGAACCTGTCTGTCTGTCTGCCCGTCTTCCTGTCTCTCTGTCTACATATCTGTCTGTCTGTAAGTCTGCCTGTCTGGCTTTCTGTCTGTCTATCTGTGAACCTGGCTGTCTATCTGCCCGTCTTCCTGTCTCTCTGTCTACATATCTGTCTGTCTGTTAGTCTGCCTGTCTGTCTCTGCCGGTGTGTCTGTATGCGTAGCTGTAGGTATTCCTATAGGTCTCTCTGTCTGTCTTTCTGACTGACTGTCATCCTGTTAGCCTCACTGTCTGTCTCTCTGCGAATATGTGGTTTTTCTTATCTGTCTGCGAGTCTATAGGTCTCTCTCCCATTCTCTCTCTCTCTCTCTGCCTGAGTGACTGTCCTTCTGCGATTCTGTAGGTCTGCATATCTGCCTGTCTGCAAGTCTGCCTGTCTGTATCTGCCGGTGTGTCTGTCTGAGAGGCTGAAGGTATTCTTGCCTATCAGTATGTCTGTCTGTCTGTGTATCTCTCTCTCTCTTTCTGTGTGTCTGTATGTCTGCGAGTCTGTGGGTCTGTGAGTCTGTCTGCCTGTTTTCCTATCTGTCTGTCTGTCTGCCGCTCGGTCCGCCTGTCTGTCTGCTTCTCTGCCCGTGAGTTTGACCGTCAAGGGTGTAGGAATTCCTGTCTAGCTGACTGCCATGCTGTTTGTGTGTCTCTCTCTCTTCCTGTGTGTCTGAGAGTCTGTGCGTCTGCGTGTCTGTTTGCATATCTACCTATCTGTCTGCCGGTCTGCCGGTGTGTCTGCCTGTTTTTCTGTCTCTCTCTCTCCCTAGATGTCTCTCTCTCTCTCTCTATCTGTCTCTCTCTCTTCTCTTCCTGTGTGTTTGTAAGTCTGCGAGTCTGTGGGTCTTCGTGTCAGTTTGCCTATATACCTATCTGACTGTATGTCTGCCGGTCTATCTGCCTGTTTGTCTGCCTGTATGTCTGCCTGTCTGTCTCTGTCCCAGCCCGTCTGTCTGTCTGTTATCCTAATTTTCCGTCAGTCTGCGGGTCTGCAAAGCTGTCTTCCTGTCTGTCTATTTCTACGCTTGTCTGTCTTTCTGTCTGTTTGACTGCCTATCATCATGTCAGACTCTATGTCTGTCTGCCTGCGAATGTTGTTGTACCACATGTCTGTTTGCGAGTCAATAGGTTTTCTCTCTCTCTCTCTTCTCTCTCTCTCTCTTACTCTCTCTCGTTCTCTCTCTCTCTCTCTTTCTCTATCTCTCTTTCTCTTTCTCTCTCTCTCTCTTTCTCTCTCTCTCTCTTTATCTCTCCCTCACTCTCTCTCTGTGTCTATCTGTCTGAATGTCTGTCTGTATGCCTGTCTGTTTGTCTCTTTTTCAGTCTTACAATCTGTATGCCTATCTGTCTGTTTCTGCCGGGTTGTCTGCCTGCGAGGGAGTAGCTATTCCTGTTTATCTGTTTGCCTGACTGTCTGTATATCTCCCTCTCTTCCTGCGTGTCTGTTAGCCTGCGAGTCTGTGGATCTGTGTGTCTGTCTGCCTATCTTTCTATCTGTACGTCTGTATGCAAGTCTATTGGGCTGCCTTTTAGTCTGTCTATCGGTGTGTCTGTCTGTCTGTCTGCCCGTCTGCCTGTCTTTCTGTCTGCATGAGGCTGTAGGTATTCCTGTCTATCTGTCTGCCTGACTGTCTGTCTGCCATTCTTTCTGTCTATCTGTGTACCTGTCTGTCTGTCTGTAAGTCCGCCTGTCTGTCTCTGCCAGTTTGTCTGTCTGCGAGGCTGTAGGTATTCAAGGGTGTAGGTATTCCTGTCTATATAACTACCTGACTGTCTGTAGGTTCTCTCTCTCTCTCTCTCTCTCTCTCTCTCTCTCTCTCTCTCTCTCTCTCTCTCTCTCTCTCTCTCTCTCTCTCTCTCTCTCTCTCACTATCTCTCTCTCTATGTCTTTCTGTCTAAATGTCTGTCTGTATGCCTGTCTGTCAGACTCTTTTTCAGTCTGACAATCTGTATGCCTATCTGTCTGTATGTCTGCCAGTCTGTCTATGCCGGTGTGTCTGTCTGCGAGGCGGTAGGTATTCCTGCCTGTCTTTGTATCTCTCTCTCTCTCTGTCACTCTTCCTGTATGTCTATATGTCTGCGAGTCCGTGGGTCTGCGTGTCTGCGTGTCTGTCTGCCTGTTTTCCTGTCTGTCTGTCTTTCTGCCGTTCGGTCTGCCTGTCTGTCTGCCTGTCTGCCTCTCTCTCTCTCTGCCCGTACGTCTGACTGTCTGCCAGTCTGTTGGTCTGCCTTCCTGTCTGTCTATCTGTGTGCCTGTCTGTCTGTCTGACCGTCTGCCTATGGCTTTGTCTACATATCTGTCTGTCTGTAAGTCTGCTTGTCTGTCTCTGCCGGTGTATCTGTCTGCGAGGCTGTGGGTCTGTGTGTCCGTCTGCCTATATTCCTATCTGTCTGTCTGTCTGTCGATCTCTCTGTCTGCCATTCTGTCTGTCCATCTAAGTGCCTGTATTTCTGTGTGCCAGTCTGCCTCTGGCACTGTCTACATATCTGTCTATCTGTAAGTCTGAATGTTTGTCTGTTTGCCTGTTTGTCTGTCTCTTTTTCAGTCTGACTATCTGTATGCCTATCTCTCTGTATTTCTGCCTGTCTGTCTACGAGGCTGTAGGTATTCCTGTCTGTCTCTCTGTCTGTCTGTCGGACTGCCTATCATCCTTTCAGCCTTTCTGTCTGTCTGCCTGTGAATGTGTTGTTCTTCGTATCTGTCTGCGAGTTTATAGGTCTCTCCCCCTTTCTCTCTCTCTGCCTTTGTGACTGTCCTTCTGCGATTCTTTAGGTCTGCATATCTGTCTGTCTGTATATCACCCTGTATGTCTCTTCCAGTGTGACTGTCTGCGAGGTTGTAGGTATTCCTGTCTATCTGTCTGCCTGACTGTCTGTGTATCTCTCTCTCTTCCTGTGTGTTTGTATGTCTGCGAGTCTGCGAGTCTGCGGGTCTTCGTGTCAGTTTGCCTATCTACCTATCTGACTGTATGTCTGCCGGTCTGTCTGCCTGTTTGTCTGCCTGTCGGTCTCTCTCTCGCTAGTCTGTCTGTCTGTTTTCCTAATTTTCCGTCAGTCTGCGGCTCTGTAAGGCTGCCTTCCTGTCTGTCTATTTCTACGCATGTCTGTCTTTCTGTCTGTTTGACTGCCTATCATCATGTCAGACGCTATGTCAGTCTGTCTGCGAATATGTTGTTCTACATGTCTGTCTGCAAGTTAATAGGTTCTTTCTCTCTCTCTTTTCCTACTCTCTCTCTTTCTCTATCTCTCTCTCTCTTTCCCTCTCTCTCTATTTCTCTCCCTCACTCTCTCTCTCTCTGTCTATCTGTCAGAATGTCTGTCTGTATGCCTGTCTGGCTGTCTCTTTTTCAGTCTCACAATCTGTATGCCTATCTGTCTGTTTCTGCCGGGTTGTCTGTCTGCGATGGTGTAGCTATTCCTGTTTATCTATTTGCCTGACTGTCTGTATATCTCCCTCTCTTCCTGCGTGTCTATTTGCCTGCGAGTGTCTGGATCTGTGTGTCTGTCAGCCTATCTTTCTATATGTACGTCTGTATGCAAGTCTATTGGTCTGCCTTTCAGTCTGTCTATCGGTGTGTCTGTCTGTCTGTCTGCCCGTCTGCCTGTCTTTCTGTCTGAATGCCTGTCTGTATATCAGCCTGTCTGTCTCTTCCGAGTGTCTGTCTGCGACGCTGTAGGTATTCCTGCCTATCTGTCTGCCTGTCTGTCTGCTTGTCTGCCTCTCTCTCCTTCTGCCCGTGCGTTTCCTGACTGCTGTCTCTCTGTCTGCATGTCTGTCTGTCTGTAGGTATTCCTGTTTATCTGCCTGCCTGACTGTCTGTGCATCTCTCTCTTCCTGTGTGTCTGTATGGGTGCGAGTCTGTGGTTCTGTGTGTCCATCTGCCTATTTTCCTATCTGTCTGTCTGTCTGTCGGTCTCTCTGTCTGCCATTCTGTCTGTCTAACTGCCTGTTATTCTGTGTGCCAGTCTGCCTCTGGCACTGTCTACATATCTGTCTATCTGTAAGTCTGAATGTTTGTCTGTATGCCTGTCTGTCTGTTTTTTTTCCAGTCTGACTATGTGTATGCCTATCTCTCTGTATTTCTGACTGGCTGTCTGCGAGGCTGTAGGTATTCCTGTCTGTCTCTCTGTCTGTCTGTCGGACTGCCTATCATCCTGTCAGCCTTTCTGTCTGTCTGCCTGTGACTATGTTGTTCTTCGTATCTGTCTGCGAGTTTATAGGTCTCTCCCCCTTTCCCTCTCTCTGCCTTTGTACTGTCCTTCTGCGATTCTATAGGTCTGCATATCTGTCTGTCTGTAAGTCTGGGTATCTCTCTCTCTCTCTGTGGGTCTGCGTGCCTGTCTACCTGTCTGTCTGCGAGGCTACTGGTCTGCCTTTCTGTGTGTCTATCTGTGTACCTGTCTGTCTATCTGCCCGTCTGCCTGTCTCGATGTTTACATGTCTGTCTGTCTGTATATCTTACTATCTGTCTCTGCCGGTGTGTCTGTCTGCAAGGGTGTAGGTATTCCTGTCTATCAGTCTGCCTGATTGTCTGTGTATCTCTCTCTCTTCCTGTGTGCCTGAAATTATGCGAGTCTGTGGTTCTGTGTGTCCGTCTGCCTATTTTCCTATCTGTCTGTCTGTCTGCCGGTCTGTCTGTCTGCCTTTCTGTCTGTCAATCTGTGTGACCTTATGTCTGTCTGCCCGTCTGCCTGTCTCTCTGTCTGCAAGTCTGTCTGTCTGTATATCAGCCGGTCTGTCTCTTCCGGTGAGTCTGTCTGCAAGGCTGAAGCTATTCCGGCCTATCTGTGCATCTCTCTCTCTCTTGTCCTGTGTGTGTATGTCTGCGAGTCTGTGGGTCTGCGTGTCTGTCTGCCTGTTTTCCTGCCTGTCTGTCTGTCTGCCGGTCGGTCTGTCTGTCTGTCTGCCTATCTGTCTCTGTCTCTTCCCGTACGTCTGACTGTCTGCGAGTCAATTTGTCCGCCTTTCCGTCTATTTGTCCGCCTATCTGTCTGTCTATCTGTGTGCCTGTATGTATGTCTGCCCGTCTGTCTGTCTTTCTGTCTGCATGTTTGTCTGTCTCTAGCAGTATTTCTGTCTGCGAGGCTGTAGGTATTCCTGTCTATCAGTCTGCCTGACTGTCTGTGTATTTCTCTCTCTTCATGAATGTCTGGTTGTCTGCGAGTCAGTGGTTCTGTGAGTCTGTCTGCCTGTTTTCCTATCTGTCTGTCTGTCTGATTGTCGGTCTTCCTGTCTGTCTGCCTGTCTCTCTCTGCCCGTGCGTTTGACTTTCTGCGAGTCTTTGGTCTGCCTTTCTGCCAGTCTATCTATGTGCCTGTCTGTCTGTCTGCCCGTCTGCCTGTCCTCTCTGTCTACATATCTGTCTGTCTGTATATAAGCCTGTCTACCTCTGCCGGTGTGTCTGTCTGCGAGGCTGCGGGATTGTGTCCGTCTGCCTATCTTCCTATCTGTCTGTCTATCTGCCGGTCTCTCTGTCTGCCTTTCTGTCTGTCTATCTGTGTGCCTGTCTGTCTGTGTTCCCGTCTGCCTGTGTCTTTGTCAACATATCTGTCTGTCTGTAAGTCTGAATATCTGTCTGTATGCCTGACTGTCAGTCTCTTTTTCAGTCTGCCTATCTGTATGCCTATCTGTCTGTATTTCTGCCTGCCGGTGTGTCTGTCTGCGAGGCTGTAGGTATTCCTGTCTGTCTCTCTGTCTGTCTGTCGGACTGCCTATCATCCAACCTCTCTGTCTATCTGTCGGACTCCCTATCATCCAGCCTCTCTGTCTGTTAATCTTCTTACCTGTCTGCGAGTCTATAGGTCTCTCTCCCTTGCTCTATCTCTCTCTCGCTCTCTCTTTCTTTCTCGCTGCCTGTTTGACTGTCCTTCTGCTATTTTATAGGTCTGCATATCTGTCTGTCTGTAGGTCTGCCTGTCTGTATCTGCCGGTGCGTCTGTCTGAGAGGCTGTTTGTTTCCTGCCTATCTCTTTGCCCGTCTGTCTGTCTGTTTTCCTAATTTTCCGTCAGTCTGCGGGTCTGTAAGGCTGTCTTCCTGTCTGTCTATTTCTACGCATGTCTGCCTCTCTGTCTGTTTGACTGCCGATCATCCTGCCAGATTCTCTGTCTGTCTGTCTGCGAATATATTGTTCTTCTTATTTGTCTGCGAGTCAATAGGTCTCTCTCTCTCTCTCTTTTCTCTCTCTGTCTCTCTCTTAGTCTCTCCCTCTCTCTCTTTCTCTCTGTCTCTTTCTCTCTCTCTCTCTTTCATACTCTCTCCATCTCTCTCTCTCTCTCTCTCTCTCTTCTCTCTCTCTCTCTCTATGTCTATCTGTCTGAATGTCTGTCTGTATGCCTGTCTGTGTGTCCCTTTTTCAGTCTGACAATTTGTATGCCTATCTGTCTGTATATCTGCCTGCCTGTCTGTCTGTCTGCGAGGCTGTAGGTATTCCTGCTTGTCTGTGTATCTCTCTCTTCCTGTGTTTCTGTATGTCTGCGAATCTGTGGGTCTGCGTGTCTGTCTGCCTGTTTTCCTACCTGTCTGTCTGTCTGCTGGTCGGTCTGCCTGTTTGTCTGTCTCTCTCTCTCTCTTTATCTGTCTCTCTCTTTCTCTCTTCCTGTGTGTCTGTATGTCTGCGAGTCTGTGGGTCTGCGTTTCTGTCTGATTGTTTACCTATCTGTCTGTCTGCCTGCCGGTCGGTCTGCCTGTCAGTCTGCCTGTCTGCCTCCCTCTCTCTGCTCGTGTGTCTGACTGTCTGCGAGTCAATTGGTCTGCCTTTCTCTCTGTTTATCTTTGTGCCTTTCTGTCTGTGTGCCCGTCTGCCTGTGTCTCCGTCTACATATGTGTCTGTCTGTAAGTCTGAATGTCTGGTTGTATGCCTGTCTGTCTGTCTCTTTTTCAGTCTGACTATCTGTATGCCTATCGGTCTGTATTTCTGCCTGTCTGTCTCTGCCGGTGTGTCTGTCTGCGAGGCTGTAGGTATTCCTGTCTATCTCTCTGTCTGTCTGTCAGACTGCCGATCATCCTGCCAGCCTCTCTGTCTGTATGTCTGCGAGTATATTGTTCTTTTATCTGTCTGCGAGTATATAGGTCTCTCTCCCTTACTCTCTCGCTCTCTCTTTCTCTCCCTCTGCCTGTGTGACTGTCCTTCTGCGATTCTATAGATCTGCATATCTGTCTGTCTGTAAGTCTGCCTGTCTGTATCTGCCAGTGTGTCAGTCTGAGAGGTTGATGGTTTTCCTGCCTTTCTGACTGTCTGTCTGTGTATCTCTCTCTCTTCCTTTGTGTCTGCATGTCTGCGAGTCTGTGAGTCTGCGTGTCTGTCTGCCTGTCTTCCTGTCTGTCTGTCAGTCAGCCGGTCGATATGCCTGTCTGTCTGCTTGTCTGCCTCTCTCTCTCTGCCCGTGCATCTGTTTGTCTGCGAGTTTATTGATCTGCCTTTCTGTCTGTCTATCTGTGTACCTGTCTTTCTGTCTGCATGTCTGTCTTTCTGTATATCAGCCTGAATGTCTCTACCAATAAGTCTGTCTGTGATTCTGTAGGTATTCCTGTCTATCTGTCTGCCGGACTGTCTGTGTATCTCTCTCTTTTCCTGTGTGTCTGTATTTCTGCGAGTCTGTGGGTCTGTGTGACCGTCTGCTTGTTTTCCTACCTGTCTGTCTGTCTACTGCTCGGTCTGCTTGTCTGTCTGCCTGCCTACCTCTCTCTCTCTCTCTGCCCGTGCGTCTGACTGTCGGCGAGTCTATTGGTCTGCCTTTCTGCCAGTCTGTCTACATGATTGTCTGTCTGTCTGCCCGTCTGCCTGTCTCTCTGTCTGTCTGTCTGTATATCTCCCTGTCTGTCTCTGCCGGTGTGACTGACTGCTAGGGTGTAGGTATTCCTGTTCATCTGTCTGACTGACAGTCTGTGTATCTCCCTCTCTTCCTGTGTGTCTGTATGCCTGCGAGTCTGTGGATCTGTGTGTCTGTCTGCCTATCTTCCTGTCTGTCTGTCTGTTTGTCTGCCGGTCTGTCTATCTGTTTTTCAGCCTGTCTGTCTGCCTGTCTCTCTCCCAATCTGTCCGTGCGTCTGACTGCCTGCGAGTCTATTGGTCTGAATTTCTGTCTGTCTATCTGTGTGCCTGTCTGTTTGTCTGTATGTATATCTGCCTGTCTGTCTCTGCCGGTGTTTCTGTCTGCGAGGCTGTAGGTATGTCAGTCTCTCTGTCTGTCTGTCGGACTACCTATCATCCTGTCGGCCTCTCTGTCTGTATGTCTGCGAATATGTAGTTCTTTTTAGCTGTCTGCGAGTCTATAGGTCTCTTTCCCGGTCTCTCTATTGCTCTCGCCTCTCCCTCTGTCTCTCTCTCCTTTTTGCTCTCTCTCTCTTACTCTCTATCTCTCTCTTACCCTCTATCTCTTTATCTCTCTCTCTCTCTTTCTCTCTCTCTTTCTCTCTCTCTCTCTCTCTCTTTACTATGTCTATCTGTCTGAATGTCTGTTTGTATTCCTGTCTGTCAGTCTCTTTTTCAGTCTGACCATCTGTATGCCTATCTGTCTGTATGTCTGCCTGCTGTCTCTGCAGGTGTGTCTGTCTGCGAGGCTGTAGTTATTCCTACCTGTCTGTGTATCTCTTTCTTCCTTTGTTTCTGTATGTCTGGGGGACTGTGTGGCTGCGTGTCTGTCTGCCTCTTTTCCTATCTGTCTGCCTGTCTGTCTGCTTGTCTGCCTCTCTTTCACTGCCCGTGCGTCTGATTGTCTTCCCGTCTGCCTGTCTCTCTGTCTGCCTGTCTATCTGTATGCCTATCTGTCTGTATGTCTACCTGTTTGTCTCTGCCGGTGTGTCTGTCTGTGAAGCTGTAGGTATTCCTGCCTATCTGTCTGTCTGTATGTCTGTGTATCTCTCTCTCTCTTCCTGTGTGTCTGTATGTCTGCGAGTCTGTGGGTCTGCGTGTCTGTCTGCCTGTTTTCCTATCTGTCTGTCTGTCTGCCGCTCGGTCTACCTGTCTGTCTGCTAATCTGACTCTCTCCTCTGCCCGTGCGTCTGACAATCTGCATGTCTGCCTGTCTGTATATCTGCCTGTCTGTCTCTACCGTTGTGTTTGTCTGCGAGGCTGTAGGAAGTGATGTCTATCTGTCTGCCTGACTGTCTATATCTCTCTCTCTCTACCTATGAGTCTGTATGTATGCGAGTCTGTGGGTCTGCTTGTCTATCTGCCTGTTTTCCTGTCTGTCTGTCTGCCGCTCGGTCTGCCTGTCTGTCTGCTTGTCTGGCGCTCTCTATCTGTCCGAGCTTCTGACTGTCTGCCTGTCTGTCTGTCTGTATATCAGCCTGTATGTCACTTCGAGTGTGTCTGTCTGCGAGGCTGTAGTGATTCCTGTCTATCTGTCTGCCTGACTGTCGCTGTATCTCTCTCTCTCTTCCTGTGTGTCTGCATGTCTGCAAGTCTGTGGGTCTGTGTTACTGTCTGCCTATCTTCCCATCTGTCTGTCTGTCTGCCGGTCGGTCTGCCTGTCTGTCTGCTTGTTTGTATTTCTCTCTCTGCCCGTGAGTATGACTGCCTGCGAGTCTATTAGTCTGACTTTCTGCCTGTCTATCTATGTGCCTGTCTGTCTGCGATTCTATAGATCTGCATATCTGTTCGTCTGTAAGTCTGCCTGTCTGTATCTGCCGGTGCGTTTGTCTAAGAGGCTGTAGGTTTGCCTGCCTATCTGTCTGTCTGTCTGCCTGTGTATCTCTCTCTCTCTTTTCCTGTGTGTTTGTATGTCTGCGAGATTGTAGGTCTGCGTGTCTGTCTGCATATTTACCCATCTGCCTGTATGTCTGCTTTACTGCCTCTCTCCCTCTGCCCGTGCGTGTGACTGTCTGCCCGTCTGTCTGTCTATATATCTGCCTCTCTGTCTCTGTCGGTGTGTCTGTCTGCAAGGGTGTAGGTATTCCTGTCTATCTGTCTGCCTGACTGTCTGTATATCTCTCTCTCTACCTGTGTCTGTATGTCTGCGAGACTGTGGTTCTTTGTGTCCGTCTGCCTATCTTCCTATCTGTCTGTCTGTCCGCGAGTCTATAAGTGCCTGCCTGTCTGTCTGCTCCTCACCCTGTCTCTCTGTCTTCATGTCTGTCTGTCTGTATATCTGCCTGTCTGTCTCTACCGGTGAGTCTGTCTGCGAGGCTTTAGGTATTCCTGTCTATCTGTCTGCCTAACTGTCTGTGTATCTCTCTCTCTGCCTGTGTGTCTGTTATCTGCGAGTCTGTGGGTCTGCTATCTGTCTGGCTGTCTGCCGTTCTGTCTGCCTGTTTGTCTGTCTGTCTCTCTCTCTCCCTATCTGTCTCTCTCTCTCTCTCTTCCTATCTGTCTCTTTCTCTCTCTATATCAGTCTCTCTATCTTCCTGTGTGTCTGTATGTCTGCGAGTCTGTGGATCTGCGTGTTTGTCTGCCAATCTACCTATCTGTCTGTCTGTCTGCCAGTCGGTCTGCCTGTTTATCTGCCTGTCTGTCTGCATATTTGCATAGCCTGTCTGTCTCTACCAGTTTGTCTGTCTGCGGGGGTGTAGGTATTCCTGTTTATCTGTCTGCCTGACAGTCTGTGTATCTCCCTCTCTTCCTGTGTGTCTGTATGCCTGCGAGTCTGCGGATCTGTGTGTCTGTCTGTCTATTTTCCTGTCTATCTGTCTGTTTGTCTGCCGGTCTGTCTATCTGTTTTCAGCCTGTTAGTCTGCCTGTCTGTCTCCCTCTCTGGCCGTGCGTCTGACTGCCTGCGAGTCTATTGGTCTACCTTTCTGACTGTCTATCTGTGTGCCTGTCTGTTTGTCTGTATGTATATCTGCCTGTCTGTCTCTGCCGGTGTCTCTGTCTGTGAGGCTGTAGGTATGTCTGTCTCTCTGTCTGTCTGTTTGACTGCCTATCTGTCTGTATACGAATATGTTATTCTAATTATCTGTCTGATCTCTCTCTCTCTCTCTCTCTCTCTCTCTCTCTCTCTCTCTCTCTCTCTCTGTCTCTCTTTCTCTTCCTGTCTCTCTCTCTCTCTCTCTCTCTCTCTCTCTCTCTCTCTCTCTCTCTCTCTCTCTCTCTCTCTCTCTCTCTCTCTCTCTCTCTCTCTCTCTCTCTATCTCTCTCTCTCTCTCTATCTCTCTCTCTCTCTATCTCTCTCACTCTCTCTCTCTTTCTCTGTCTCTCGCTCTCTCTCTGTCTCTCTATGTCTATCTGTCTGAATGTCTGTCTGTATGCCTGTCTGTCTGTCTCTTTTTCAGTCTGACAATTTGTATGCCCATCTGTCTGTATGTCTGTCTCTGCCGGTGTAACTGTCTGCGAGGCTGTAGTTATTCCTGCCTGTCTGTGTATCTCTTTCTTCCTGTGTTTCTGTATGTCTGCGAGTCTGTGGGTCTGCTTGTCTGTCTGCCTTTTTTCCTATCTGTCTGCTTGTATTTCTGCTTGTCTGTCTGCTTGTCTGCCTGTCTCTCTCTGCCCGTACGTCTGACTGTCTTCCCGTCCGCCTGTCTCTCTGTCTGCATGTCTGTCTGTATGAAAGTGTGAATGTCTGTCTGTATGCCTGTCTGTCTGTCTCTTTTTCAGTCTGCCTATCTGTCTGTATGTTAACCTGTCTGTCTCTGCCGGTGTGTCTGTCTGCGAGGCTGTAGGTATTCCTGCCTATCGGTCTGTCTGTCTGTCTGTGTATCTCTCTCTCTCTTCCTGTGTGTCTGTCTGTCGGACTGCCTATCATCCTGTCAGCCTCTCTGTCTGCTGTTCTTCTTATCTGTCCGTGTGTCAATAGGTCTCTCTTCCTTTCACTATCTCCCTTGCTGTCTCTTTCTCTCTCTCTCTGCCTGTGTGACTGTCTTTCTGCGATTCTATAGGTCTGCATGTCTGTCGGTCTGTAAATCTGCCTGTCTGTCTCTGCCGGTGTGTCTGTCTGCAACGGTGTAGGTATTCCTGTCCATCTGTCTGCCTTGATGTCTGTGTATCTCTCTCTCTCTTTTCCTGTGCGTCTGTATGTCTGCGAGTATGCGGGTGTGCGTGTCTGCCTGCATATCTACCTATCTGCCTGCCTGTCTGCTTTTCTGCCTCTCTCTCCCTCTGCCCGTGCGTCTAACTGTCTGCCCGTCTGCGTGTCTCTCTCTCTGCCCGTGCGTCTGACTGTCTGCCCGTCTGCCTGTCTCTCTGTCTCTTTTCCTGTGCGTCTGTATGTCTGCGAGTATGTGGGTGTGCGTGTCTGTCTGCATATCTACCTATCTGCCTGTCTGTCTGCTTGTCTGCCTCTCTCTCTCTCTGCCCGTGCGTCTGACTGTCTGCCCGTCTGCCCGTCTGCCTGTCTCTCTGTCTGCATGTTTGTCTGTCTGTATATCTGCCTGTCTGTCTCTGCCGGTGTGTCTGTCTGCAAGGGTGCAGGTATTTCTGTCTATCTGTCGGCCTGACTGTCTGTGTATCTCTCTCTCTTGCTGTGTGTCAATATGTCTGCGAGACTGTGGTTCTGTGTGTCCGTCTGCCTATCTTCCTATCTGTCTGTCTGTCTGCCAGTCTATTAGTCTGCCTGTCTGTCTGTCTACCGGCGTGCCTGTCTATCTGTCTGCTCGTCACCCAGTCTCTCTGTCTGCATGTCTGTCTGTCTGTATATCTGCCTGTCTGTCTCTACCGGTGAGTCTGTTAGCGAGGCTGTAGGTATTCCTGTCTATCTGTCTGCCTAACTGTCTGTGTATCTCTCTCTCTCTTCCTGTGTGTCTGTATGTCTGCGGGTCTTTGGGTCTGCGTGTCTGTCAGCATATCTAACTATCTGTCTGTCTGTCTGCCGGTCTGTCTACCTGTTTGCCTGTCTCTCTCTCTCTCTCCCTATCTGTCTCTTTCTATCTTTCTTCCTGTGTGTCTGTATGTCTGCGAACGTATGGGTATCTTGGTTTATGTCTGCCTAGCTACCTATTTGCCTGCCTGTCTGCTTGTCTGCCTCTCTCTCTCTGCCCGTATGTCTGCCCGTCTGCCTGTCTCTCTGTCTGCATGTCTGTCTGTCTGTAGAACTGCCTGTCTGTCTCTGCCGGTGTGTCTGTCTGAAGGGCGTAGGTATTCCTGCCTATCTGTTTGACTGACTGTCTGTGTATCTCTCTCTCTTCCTGTGTGTCTGTATGTTGTCACTCTCTCTCTCCCTATCTGTCTTTCCCTCTCTCTTTATCTGTCTCTCTCTCTCTCTCTTCCTGTGTGTCTGTCTGCAAGGGTGTAGGTATTCCTGTCCATCTGTCAGCCTTACTGTCTGTGTATCTCTCTCTCTTTTCCTGTGCGTCTGTATGTCTGCTAGTGTGTGGGTGTGCGTGACTGTCTGCATATCTACCTATCTGCCTGTCTGTCTGCTTGTCTGCCTCTCTCTCTCTCTGCCCGTTCGTCTGACTGTCTGCCCGTCTGCCTGTCTCTCTGTCTGCATGTTTGTCTGTCTGTATATCTGCCTGTCTGTCTCTGCCGGTGTGTCGGTCTGCAAGGGTGCAGGTATTTCTGTCTATCTGTCGGCCTTACTGTCTGTGTATCTCTCTCTCTTGCTGTGTGTCAATATGTCTGCGAGACTGTGGTTCTGTGTGTCCGTCTGCCTATCTTCCTATTAGTCTGCCTGTCTGTCTGTCTACCGGTGTGCCTGTCTGTCTGTCTGCTCGTCACCCTGTCTCTCTGTCTGCATGTCTGTCTGTCTGTATATCTGCCTGTCTGTCTCTACCAGTGAGTCTGTTAGCGAGGCTGTAGGTATTCCTGTCTATCTGTCTGCCTAACTGTCTGTGTATCTCTCTCTCTGCCTGTGTGTCTGTATGTCTGCGAGTCTGTGGGTCTGCTATCTGTCTGGCTGTCTGCCGTTCTGTCTGCCTGTCTGTCTGTCTGTCTCTCTCTCTCCTGTCTGTCTCTCCTGTCTGTCTGCCTGTCTGTCTGCCTGTCTGTCTGCCTATCTGTCTCTCTCTCAGCCCGTGCGTCTGTCTGTCTGCGAGTCTGTGGATCTGCGTTTCTGTCTGCCAATCTACCTATCTGTCTGTCTGTCTGCCAGTCGGTCTGCCTGTCTGTCTGCCTGTCTGTCTGCATATCTGCATAGCCTGTCTGTCTCTACCTGTTTGTCTGTCTGCGGGGGTGTAGGTATTCCTGTTTATCTGTCTGCCTGACAGTCTGCGTATCTCCCTCTCTTCCTGTGTGTCTGTATGCCTGCGAGTCTGCGGATCTGTGTGTCTGTCTGTCTATTTTCCTGTCTATCTGTCTGTCTGTATATCTGCCTGTCTGTCTCTGCCGGTGTGTCTGTCTGCAAGGGTGCAGGTATTTCTGTCTATCTGTCGGCCTGACTGTCTGTGTATCTCTCTCTCTTGCTGTGTGTCAATATGTCTGCGAGACTGTGGTTCTGTGTGTCCGTCTGCCTATCTTCCTGTTAGTCTGCCTGTCTGTCTCCCTCTCTGGCCGTGCGTCTGACTGTCTGCGAGTCTATTGGTCTACCTTTCTGACTGTCTATCTGTGTGCCTGTCTGTTTGTCTGTATGTATATCTGCCTGTCTGTCTCTGCCGGTGTCTCTGTCTGTGAGGCTGTAGGTATGTCTGTCTCTCTGTCTGTCTGTCGGACTGCCTATCATCCTGTCAGCCTCTCTGTCTGTATGTTTGCGAATATGTTATTCTTCTTTTCTGTCTGCGAGTCTATAGGTCACTCTCCCTTTCTCTATCTCTCTCCCTATCTCTCTCTCTCTCTCGCTCTCTCTCTCTCTCTCTCTCTCTCTCTCTCTCTCTCTCTCTCTCTCTCTCTCTCTCTCTCTCTCTCTCTCTCTCTCTCTCTCTGACAATTTGTATGCCTATCTGTCTGTATGTCTGCCGGTCTGTCTCTGCCGGTTGTCTGTCTGCGAGGCTGTAGTTATTCCTGCCTGCCTGTGTATCTCTCTCTTCCTGTGTTTCTGTATGTCTGCGAGTCTGTGGGTCTGCGTGTCTGTCTGCCTGTTTTCCTATCTGTCTGTCTGTCTGCTTTTCTGCCTCTCTCTCTCTGCCCGTGCGTCTGACTGTCTTTCCGTCTGGCTGTCTCTCTGTCTGTCTGTCTCTATGTCTGTATGTAAGTGTGAATGTATGCCTGTCTGTCTGTCTCTTTTTCAGTCTGCCTATCTGTATGCCTATTGTCTGTATGTCTACCTTCTGTCTCTGCCGGTGTTTCTGTCTGGGAGGCTGTAGGCATACCTGCCTATCTGTCTGTCTGTGTATCTCTCTCTCTCTTCCAGTGTGTCTGTATGTCTGCGAGTCTGTGGATCTGCGTGTCTGTCTGCCTGTTTTCCTATCTGTCTGTCTGTCTGCCGGTCGGTCTGGCGCTCTCTCTCTGCCCGTGCGTCTGACTGTCTGCCTGTCTCTCTCTCTCTCTTGTCTATGTCTATCTGTCTGAATATCTGTTTGTATGCCTGTCTGTCTCTCTCTTTTTCAGTCTGACCATCTGTATACCTATCTGTCCCTGCAGGTGTGTCTGTCTGCGAGGCTATAGGTATTCCGGCCTGTCTGTCTCTCTCTCTCTGTCTCTCTTCCTGTGTGTCTGCGAGTCTTTGGGTCTGCGTGTCTGTTTTCCTGTTTTCATATCCTGTCTTTCTGTCTGCCGCTCGGTCTGCCTGACTGTCTGCCTGTCTGTCTGTTTGACTGCCTGTCTGTCTGTATACGAATATGTTATTCTAATTATCTGTCTGATCTCTCTCTCTCTCTCTCTCTCTCTCTCTCTCTCTCTCTCTCTCTCTCTCTCTGTCTCTCTTTCTCTTCCTGTCTCTCTCTCTCTCCCTCTCTCTCTCTCTCTCTCTCTCTCTCTCTCTCTCTCTCTCTCTCTCTCTCTCTCTATCTCTCTCTCTCTCTATCTCTCTCTCTCTATCTCTCTCACTCTCTCTCTCTTTCTCTGTCTCTCGCTCTCTCTCTGTCTCTCTATGTCTATCTGTCTGAATGTCTGTCTGTATGCCTGTCTGTCTGTCTCTTTTTCAGTCTGACAATTTGTATGCCCATCTGTCTGTATGTCTGTCTCTGCCGGTGTAACTGTCTGCGAGGCTGTAGTTATTCCTGCCTGTCTGTGTATCTTTCTCTTCCTGTGTTTCTGTATGTCTGCGAGTCTGTGGGTCTGCTTGTCTGTCTGCCTTTTTTCCTATCTGTCTGCTTGTATGTCTGCTTGTCTGTCTGCTTGTCTGCCTGTCTCTCTCTGCCCGTACGTCTGACTGTCTTCCCGTCCGCCTGTCTCTTTGTCTGCATGTCTGTCTGTATGAAAGTGTGAATGTCTGTCTGTATGCCTGTCTGTCTGTCTCTTTTTCAGTCTGCCTATCTGTCTGTATGTTAACCTGTCTGTCTCTGCCGGTGTGTCTGTCTGCGAGGCTGTAGGTATTCCTGCCTATCGGTCTGTCTGTCTGTCTGTGTATCTCTCTCTCTTCCTGTGTGTCTGTCTGTCGGACTGCCTATCATCCTGTCAGCCTCTCTGTCTGCTGTTCTTCTTATCTGTCCGTGTGTATATAGGTCTCTCTTCCTTTCACTATCTCCCTTGCTGTCTCTTTCCCTCTCTCTGCCTGTGTGACTGTCTTTCTGCGATTCTATAGGTCTGCATGTCTGTCGGTCTGTAAATCTGCCTGTCTGTCTCTGCCGGTGTGTCTGTCTGCAAGGGTGTAGGTATTCCTGTCCATCTGTCTGCCTTGATGTCTGTGTATCTCTCTCTCTCTTTTCCTGTGCGTCTGTATGTCTGCGAGTATGCGGGTGTGCGTCTGTATGTCTGCGAGTATGCGGGTGTGCGTGTCTGTCTGCATATCTACCTATCTGCCTGCCTGTCTGCTTGTCTGCCTCTCTCTCCCTCTGCCCGTGCGTCTGACTGTCTGCCCGTCTGCCTGTCTCTCTCTCTGCCCGTGCGTCTGACTGGCTGCCCGTCTGCCTGTCTCTCTGTCTCTTTTCCTGTGCGTCTGTATGTCTGCGAGTATGTGGGTGTGCGTGTCTGTCTGCATATCTACCTATCTACCTATCTGCCTGTCTGTCTGCTTGTCTGCCTCTCTCTCTCTCTGCCCGTGCGTCTGACTGTCTGCCCGTCTGCCTGTCTCTCTGTCTGCATGTTTGTCTGTCTGTATATCTGCCTGTCTGTCTCTGCCGGTGTGTCTGTCTGCAAGGGTGCAGGTATTTCTGTCTATCTGTCGGCCTGACTGTCTGTGTATCTCTCTCTCTTGCTGTGTGTCAATATGTCTGCGAGACTGTGGTTCTGTGTGTCCGTCTGCCTATCTTCCTATTAGTCTGCCTGTCTGTCTGTCTACCGGTGTGCCTGTCTGTCTGTCTGCTCGTCACCCTGTCTCTCTGTCTGCATGTCTGTCTGTCTGTATATCTGCCTGTCTGTCTCTACCAGTGAGTCTGTTAGCGAGGCTGTAGGTATTCCTGTCTATCTGTCTGCCTAACTGT
>NW_026997630.1:0-1388 GCF_035044405.1 Drosophila montana
TCTGCCACTCTCTCTGCCCGTGCGTCTGACTGTCTGCGAGTCAATTCTGTGCCTGTATGTCTGTCCGCCCGTCTGCCGGTCTCTCTGTCTGCATGTCTGTCTGTCTGTATATCAGCCTGTCTGTCTCTGCCGGTACGTTTGTCTGCGATGCTGTAGGTATTCCCGTCTATCTGTATGCCTGACTGACAGTGTATCTCACTCACTTTTCATGTGTGTCTGTATGTCTGTGAGTCTGTGGGTTTGTATGACCGTCTTCCTATCTGTCAGTTTGTCTGCCGGTCTGTCTATCTGTGGACCTGTCTGTCCGTCTGCCTGTCTCTCTGTCTACATATCTGTCTGTCTGTATATCAGCCTGACTGTCTTTCCCGGTGTGTCTGTCAGCGAGCCTGTAGATATTCCTGTCTATCTGTCTGACTGTCTGTGTATCGCTCTCCCTTCCTATGTATGTATGTAGGTCTGAGTGACCGTCTGCCTATCTTCCTATTTGTCTGTCTTCTTGCCGGTCTGTCTGTGTTCCATTTCTGTCTGTCTATCTGTGTACCTGTCTGTCTGTCTGTCTGCCCGTCTGCCTGCCTCTCTGTCTGCATGTTTGTGGCTTTATGTCAGCCTGTCAGTCTCTGCCGGTGCGTCTGTCTATCTGTCTGCCTGACTGTCTGTGTACCTTTCTCTCTTCATGTGTGCCTGTACGTCTGCGAGAATGTGGTCTGTGTGACCGTCTGCCTCTCTTCCTATCTGTCAGTCTGTCTGCCGGTCTGTCTGTCTGCCCTTCTGTCTGTCTATCTGTGTGCCTGACTGACAGTGTGTCTCACTCACTTTTCATGTGTGTCTGTATGTTTGCGAGTCTGTGGGTCTCTGTGACCGTCTGTCTGCCGGTCTGTCTCTCTTCCTGTGTGTCTGTATGTCTGCGAGTATGTGGGTTTGTATGACCGTCTTCCTATCTGTCAGTTTGTCTGCCGGTCTGTCTATCTGTGGACCTGTCTGTCCGTCTGCCTGTCTCTCTGTCTACATATCCGTCTGTCTGTAAGTCTACCTGCCCGTCTCTGCCGTTGTGTCTGTCTGCGATGCTGTAGGTGTTCCTGCCTCTCTGTCTGCCTGCCTGTCTGTGTATCTCTCTCTCCTTCTCTTCTTGCTTTTCTCTATGTCTGCGAGTCTGTGGGTCGGTGTGTCTGTCTGCATGTTTTCCTATCTCTCTGTCTGTCCGCCGGTCGGTCTGCCTGTCTGTCTGTCTCACTCTCTCTGCCCGTGCGTCTGACTGCCTGCGAGTCTATTGGCCTGCCTTTCTGTATGTCAATCTGTGTGCTTGTCTGTCTGCCCGTCTGCCAGTCTCTCTGTCTGCATGTCTGTCTGTCTGTATATCAGCCTGACTGTCTTTCCCGGTGTGTCTGTCA
>NW_026997632.1:0-18425 GCF_035044405.1 Drosophila montana
GACCTACCGCCGGCTTGTCACATTTTCTCTCAACTCACATTTTCCCATAAATCGGTGTGTCGTCGCCAATATTCTTCTCTGAAACCAAATAAATATATTTCTTCATCACCTGATAACAAATAAGATGTGTCATCGCCATAAACTTGACCATTACTTCAACAATTCAATTTCAAAAAAGGCTGAGTGTTGTAGCCAACATTTAATTTAGGAATAACACATGCACATTTTATGTGCAGCCACATAAAACTGATAAACCTCATTAAATGCCTTTCTGTATACCCACTACATCGCTTTTTGACTCAAAACTGACACACATTTAATACACTCATATCAACGAACTATACAATATTGTACGTAAATATTACAAAACTATACCCACAAAATAAAACACAAACTAAAAAGGCTCCTCAAAAGAACAATAGTCGCTATAAATAAGCAAACTTCACTGTCTTACTTATAATCGATCAAACACACCTGTCCGCTCATCAACCAACGATTTGAAATTGCTCCCCACAATGATTGGCCTCCATATTGGCATTTGGAATGCCAATGGTCTGTCGCGGAAAGTGGATGAGCTCAAACAATTTATTACGCATCACAAGGTAGACATAATGCTTATCAGTGAGACTCACTTTGGCCACAACTCCCATATACAAATTCCCGAGTACACAATCATCACGGCAAATTCACCCCAATCACACCTTTATATTGGCGGAGCCGCCATTATAATTTCAAATCGCATCCAATGTCAAGTTCTCCCGGGGATATCACTACCGCACCTACATTGTGCCACTGTGCGACTTCGCACAGACCTGGGTGGCATCAATATCGCATCCTGCTACTGGCCCCCCAATCAGATTGTATGTGCAAATGATTATGTCTGTCTGTTTGGGCTACTGGGTGCAAATTTTCTGATTGGAGGTGATTGGAACGCAAAGCACAGACTATGGGGCAACATGCGTTGTTGCCCTCGTGGCATGATGCTTGGTAACATTCTGACGGGCTCCAATCAGTTAAATGTTCTCACAACGGCCGAGCCAACTCACTTCCCATCAAATGGCACATATCGTCCAAGCGTTCTTGACTTCGGCATCTATGCTGGTATATCAAGTCATAGATTTACTATAAGACGTATAACAGAGCTTCATAGTGATCACCTCCCTTTGTTGGTTCAATTTAAAATTGCCGTAAATGGCCTAAATCAACCACTAAACCTGGCCGAGCGATCTTGCCCTCGCCGCCGAAATCGTTGTCGCCTGCTTACTGACCGCTCTAACTTGTCTGTTTTCCACCGACACCTAAACTCATCCATAAACCTAAATGTCGAGATCGACTCCACAAAAGATATCGACGATATGCTTGAGAATTTTGTGCAAAAACTGCATATTGCCGCCAAAGCATCAAATTCTCGTGCTGCTACGGCATCAAATACGCCTACACAACATCGAAACAATCAGCACCCCCCAAACAACAACAATAATAATAATAACTACGACAATCTTGCCCAGCCCACAACACAACATTCAGATCCTCTTCCCCCGTCTGCTTTTATCAGATCCAATGAACATCTTTCACTGTTGCGCCTCAAACGTCGGCTTCGCAAACGCTGGTCACGCACACGTCGACACGATCACTGGCTGCAATGGCAGCAGATCAGCCGCCAACTGACCCATCAACTTGAGATGCAACGCCGTGACTATGTCGACTTCGTGCTGAGCAATGCGGACCCCCAAAAGAAGGGTGCCTTTAACTTGTGGCAAGCCACAAAAAACTTAAAAAGGCAACCGCATGCTCAACCCAGCGTACGAAATCCGAACGGCCACTGGTGCCAATCTGCTTTTGACCAGGTTGAAGCATTTGCCGACGAGCTTCAGAAACGTTTCACTCCGTTCGACTTTGCTCCTTTAGAGCACTGTGAACGTGTTAAGCGACTACTAAATCTCCAAGTCACTCTAAATGACAATTCCACAAATTCCCCACATCTCACACTACCATCAAATTTCCGTCACGTAACGCCTTGTGAACTGAATGCCTACATCGGCCAATTACAAATGCGTAAAATTCCTGGACTCGACCAACTAGACAACTATCTAATAAAATCTCTTCCCCAAAAAGCTAGACTATTCATGCTACTGCTCTTCAATAATATGCTCCGACTACAGTACTTCCCAACCCAATGGAAATGTGCTGCAGTACGGATGATTCTAAAGGGGGGGTCTAGATCTGCCTCCGAACTTAACTCATACCGTCCTATAAGCCTATTGTCCTCAATCTCGAAAATATTCGAGAAAATAATTTACGAACGTTTAATTCGCGAACTACAGTCCCCGATTGAGAATGAACTCAATCTGGATTGTGCTAAGGTTGTCCCGAACCACCAATTTGGCTTCCGGAGGAGTCACAGCACCATCCAACAAGTGCATCGGCTTGCCGAACATATTAATAAATCATTTGAGAGAGGCCACTGTACATCGGGAGTATTTCTCGATCTTCAGCAAGCTTTCGATCGTGTTTGGCACGATGGCCTACTCTTTAAATTACGCACATTCACGAGCGAGCCGCTCTTCCACCTACTTAAATCTTTCTTAGCCAATCGCAGTTTCTGTGTAATAAACCCAAATACGACAGCGAATCATAACAATGGTGCTGACACCTGTCAATCGACAGTGAGGCCAATGCTGGCCGGTGTGCCGCAAGGTAGCGTGCTAGCACCATTGTTATTCAATATATTCGTATCTGACATGCCATGCATTGCTGCTCACCTCCAGCAGATTCAGCAATTACCGTCTGCTCAATCAATCGCCAGCTTCTACGGTCTTACAGCAACATATGCTGATGATACAGCATTCCTATGCAGTGCTATCAATGCATTGGTAGCCACCACCATTCTACAGGGACATATACACCGATTTGCCGAATGGGCCAAGAATTGGAATATCAAGATCAACGATAGCAAATCGGTCCACATTCTGTTCACCCTCCGACGTCAGATCACCAACGCTGGTGATCTAACCACCCAACTAACAATCAATAACAACATAATACCGGCCAAGAACCATGTAAAATATTTGGGTCTTCACCTGGACAATAAACTTAATTGGGCACGCCACGCACGTATCACTGCACAAATTGTGCGAAGTAAACTGTTCAAATGCAAATGGCTATTATCTGCTAGTCAATCCAAATTATCACTAAAAAACAAAATCCTAATTTATAGACAAATCATAGCTCCCATTTGGCGTTACGGCATCGAACTATACGGCTGCGCTGCTGACACACATTTACGTCGTTTACAAACAGTACAATCGCGGGCTCTTCGCCTCATTAGCGACGCACCCTACTTCATAACTAATCGTATGCTGCACCAAGACATGAATATGCCCTCTATATGGGACGAACTTAATCTAAATGCAAGACGACACAAAGACCGACTTGAGAAACACACAAATCAACTAGCAAGCAAACTATTACTTTCAGGCGGGAACCGAGCCCACCGCCGCCTCAGACGTATCTGGCCAGGCGTTGAACTAATCCAACGCAAAGCACCTGCAAACCCTTTCTAAAACACCCAAATTTTAAATGCTCACTTGCTCTTACCAAAACAAACACACCACACGATTATTTCCATTTCTTAGGATGAATAAACCTGGAGTGCAAACATCATCCATCAAGATCAACGCCTGCGACCACAATGTCCAACCATCGACAGCTGCATCAACAGAAGCATATACAACAGCAGCAACAACAGCAGCGGCAGCAACATCAACATCGACAACAGCATCAGCAGCCGCATCAGCAGCAGCAACATCAACATCGACAACAGCATCGGCAGCGGCTTCAGCAGAAGCATCTACAGCAGCAACAACAGCAGCCACAGCAATCATCAACATCGACAACAGCATCGGCATCAGCAGAAGCATCAACGACAACCACAGCGGCATCAGCAGCAGCAACAACAGCACCAACAGCAACAGAAACACCAACATTGACAACAGCATCACCAGAAGTAACAACAGCATCAACATCAGCATTGGCAACGGCTTCAGCAGCGACATCAGCAGAGGCAACAATATCAACATCATCACCGGCAGCGGCGGGAACACCGGCGGTAGCATCAGCAGCAAACAACGACAACAACAACAATCAACAACTCTATACACTAACTCAAACACTCTCTCTCATGCTCATATGACAAATTGTAATCAAAAAACGAACACATTAGTTTCTTGGATTACGATCTAGCCTGTACCAATGTTTCCTCTTCTTTTTTCTTTCTAAGAAAAAAGAAAGGAAACCGCCCTATCTAGTGCGAGAGAGAATGTCACATTACAATCCACACACACACATACATAGTAACTTTTCACATTGAGGTATTTTAGAGGGATTTATTCTCAAATTTAAATCCAATATTTGATAAACTCTTTCAATTTCCTGCCTCAAACCTATAAAGAATCTCATCTGACGACCAACTGACATGCTTCGATGATAAAATATTATCGTTGCTGCCATTTGTAATGTCGAGCATTCTAAACACACACTCATATCATAACAGGCCGCCATGTAATCTTATTACAAGATGGAAATTTGCCTATTGCTGCATATATACATATGTATAAACATGCAAGCGCACAAACTTTGCCGTTATGTGCATGTAAACTTATATGCACGAGCGCGCAAGCAATTGCAATCCTCGCTATCATAACAAAATATCAACAAAAACACACACACTATCACGTGTGCGCACACGCCTACATTGCACATTGCGAGCGTGCGCATCGCGCCAACATCGTCCTCGCAAAATTCAAAAATTCTTTAAAATATACCAAAAATACAAAGAGTTCCCACAATCCCTCTAAAGTACTTCATAAACCTCTCTCTCACACTTAAAAACGCTTAATCAGCATATCTCCTACCATTACCTGCTGGCTTATGGTGGACAAGTCTACTGACGCCGCACCTTACCCCAATTGTATATTACATCCACTCAATCAAAACACATATAATGTAAAATCTGTCAAAACAACTAAATATCTAATAGTTAATACAATTACAACAAAAATTGTTCTCACACATCAAACATTGTACAATACACATGCTCACAAATCAAATCGAATCAAATTCAAAGCATTTGCTTATAGTTTTAAGACAAAAACCATAAAATACCCACAAACAACATTCAACACTTTTTAACATGTAAAATGTTTATAATGCTTATTCATATCAAAAGTAATATATATCAATAAATAAATTCTGGGCTGAGAAGAGGGGACCGAGCGCATTCAACGTTCCCAAATGGGAGCGGGCGACCGGATGAGTGAGTGAGTCAGAGCGAACGAGTGGCCATCGTGCTGAAGTCGGACTGAACGAGTGGCCATAGTGCTGAAGTCGGAACACGAACTAGGACTCGGACTTGGACTCGGACCCGGACCCGGATCGTCTCTCTCTGTCTATCCCGCTCGCATGCTCGACTCGCTCGGCTCCATTGCCCGCTCCCGGAAACCAGTCGCTCTATCCCCGATTCCCATTCTCATGAAGCCACTTGCACAGAACGGACGTGTTTTCAACCGGTCTCGCGTCGGTGAAAAATTAAAAATTGAAAAATTGAAAATTATTAAACAGTACTTTGAGACTCTGAAATTGTGAACTTGTGAAAATTTTAAAACATTGAAATTGTGTAATTGTGTAATTGTTTAACAGTGAAAAAGTGCGAAAAGTGAAAGTGAGGGAATAAAGGTTGAGAATTTTGATGTATGGCAGCCGCCATTACATTATTTTCTCCTTTTTCCTCTTCTGCTGCTTGCGTGCATGTATAGTTGTATGCGCATGCTATTATTGGCATTGACGTGTACTCTGTCCATGTATGCGCAGCTGAATTATCTGCTTTCGCCTTTCTCCTACCACAAAATCGTCACAAATCGCCACCGTCACTAACCTCGCATCTAACCTAAAAAACTAAATTAACTAACCAACGTTTCATTATTCAACATAACCTTAAATCAACTCGTCACAATTCGCCATTGTCACTAACCTCGCATCTAACCTAAAAACTCAAATAACTAATCTACGTCTAATTTTCTAACAATACCTTAAATCAATCGGAAAAATAATTATCAAAAAATTAATTTACTGTGTGCATACAAATTTTCTACTCCTTTTTCTGTGAAAAAATAATAACAATTACATAACCCACTCCACCATCACATAATACATACATACATATATATATGAATATACATGTATACATATACATATATACACAAATTTACATAACTATATCAAATAGCCCGTCTGCGGGCAGACCTCTACATTGTCAACACATGCTGATACATATATATTCGCACTACAAGAAAACAACAACATAACGAACACAAGTAGTCACATTTACTCAAAATCTCAAACACAAACTCTACAAAACCTGGAGGAAAAACACAAATGACATACAATTCCAGGCTATACATATAAACACTTCTTTCCCCTCAATTGGCACAATTTGACAACTGACACATCACATTCAGACAGTAAGTGAACACATACATATATACTTACATACTTACTCACTCTTATACTCTCAGACACTAATACCCATACTTTTTACCTAAAACTGAATAAACATATTGCACTAATCCCATCAAAAAAATTTTTTTTTACACATATACCATATCTGCATACGTGCACGCACTCATATATACATCTACACACTTACATCTCTTTTGCTCATAATCTAAATCACATTGCTCATATCCCATCAAAAATTACACATATATCATACCCACACATGAACACACTTACACATTCATACTCAGACACTAATATCCATCTCTCCATCTCAAAACTGAAAAATTATATTACACAAATCCAATCAAAAATTTACACATACATCATACCTACATAAGCACACGCATTTATATATATATACTCACTTTTATACACTTATACATCAATTATACACTCACAATACACATGCGCGCATACATGTATGCAACACTTTTTTTCCACATCACTATAAAAATATTTGACGTCAAGCTGTCTAACCCAACAACACCTCTCCCCTCCCCTCATCTCATTCGACATATTTTCTCGACACCGAAAGTGAGAATGAATACACAATAGCGCAGCCGCAACATCGAGCAGAAATAACCAATCGAAAATAAGCAAGCCGTTCAGGCAACCAATGACACAACAACTAAACTGACAGAAGCTTTTATCCAAGACATACTCCGCTTTTAGTATGTGCCCAGAGCTTACCCTAACCTGGAACATTGATACCCCTTATCCCGGACAACAACCAACATAATAATTTCGCTCAAATCATTGGACTCAACCACCTAACAAAGAAAAGAAATAAGAACTTACGAAGCCTTACGTTAGAGGGCGCACTGCTACACGCACACGCACACTGACACAGTCACACCATCTTTTCTTTAATTTTCATATGTTATTTAACATTATCATATCGCATTAATATATATACATATATATATTTCTTCACACTTTTATTTCTGCAATCATTAAAAAATAATAATAACTATTGGCGTGTCGCCGCCATTCACCGCCATCAGCACAACAACAACAACAAACAACTGTACAAATATAAAAATAAATAACAACAACATCAAACAACTACATTATACTTACCTGAACTCAATAAACAAGGTGTACTAACCTCATTTGCTCACCTTTCACCAAAAACACAAATCCAGAATCACAAATATCCAAATATTGGCGCGCCTCCTCCGACACTCATACTCACTTTGCCGTCGGCAACTCTATCAATTAAGTTGTAAACAAATCTCTGTGATCTGTGTGCATGTCTTCGCAAAAAAGCATAAAATCTATCCTTACGATTTTTAAATTAGAATAATTATTTGAACGGGTCGTCGTCAAAAATATTAACTTTAACAATTATTCTGCTGTGCTGTACCGTCGGCTTCTCACACTCTCTCTCATCTTACAACTTCCCATAAATTCATTGCTCCGCCATTGAACAACATATAAGACGTGTCACTGTCATAAACTTCTCCATTTCCATCTTTCTATTTTAATAACAATAACAAATAATAATTTTTAAACACTTAAACTCTTATTTTCACCCATTATTTTGGTTTGCCGTCGGCACTTCACACTTCCGCAATTCACAAATATAACAATACAAATATGCCACAATCTAAACAAACATCTTCGCCATCGTCTCGGCCGGCATTATCGCCAGGCCTGATCTCAGACTTATCTGACATGTCGCTATCGCCGATGTCGCCGCCCAAATCAACAAAAGTTGTGCCAAACGCACCAAACTTTATGGCGCCAACATCATCATTACTTACTACAACATTAAAAGCAGCAACTATGCCTCAGTCATCGGCCCTCGCGCCCCTTGCCCATGTATCGTCACCAATACCGCACACCAGGCAGACGCAAGAGGGACATTCACTTAGACTGAAATCACGCGAGAGTAGTGTGAACGAGACAAACATAGCGTACGCTGCCTCACCAGCTACAACTCCGTCAATTGCGGCGAATTCAAATTTGCCCGTCACCATATATCAAAACAAAAACAATAACAATAGCCAAACTTTATCAGCTGAACAACAAGAACAGTTGACTCGATATAAAAGACTCATCGCACAGCTAGAGCCTGGCAATTCTAGTGATGTGCAAACACATATAACAAATGCACGAAACACAGCTGGCCATGCCGACTATTATCATTCCACTAATAACAACAACTATAACAATAATAATAATAATAAAAATAAAGGACACTCTTCAAGTGATCTCTTTATTGATATTGAAGGCTTCGATAGTGACCCACATACATCTGCAGCAGCTAACCTGCTGATGATTACTAAATCACGACAGGTTGACTGCTCATCTGCCCCACTTGATTCAGCCATCGCTCCCCCTTTTCCACCCCTAATAGCTACAATAGCAGTGACACCAACAACGACAACATCAGAAACTCCATTTTTCCCACCATATACAACGGAATTGACTGGCATTAATAATGATGTTCCCATGACACAGATCACCATCTCTAGTAGTGAAATTAGCAACAATAACGATGTCTGCAATAATAGCAAGCTGCCCATTTCAGACGATAATTCGATCAACATTCCTGCCACTACGGGCGCTCTACCCTACAAGCAGCCACACTCGTCCACCAAAGTAGACAGCCAGATACATCGGAAGATTACTCGCATCACAAACCGCAAAATCTCTTCTAAATCCCGTTTGACACAACAAAACGCATCTCGCAAAACGCGACTAATATCAAATCGATTTCGTCTCCTGTCCGAATCCGACTCAGGCGCGTCTGACCATCAATTGCAATCACAATCGTCGCTTAAACAGCGACAAACGAATGCTATGATCAACTCTTTGACAACAAACAGCTTCGCCTCCACCGTCCAATCAGCCTTAGCAGCACGCCTACCATCACCATCACTGTCAGCACCTACAACAACTACAATAACAACTAACAATGCCCAAATGGCCGCAGCAGCAACACCAGCAACTACTTCAATGGCAACCTCAACGGCTGCAAAAACAACAACGATCCCTTTCCTCGATTCCGCAACCAACACTTCTGACAATATGGAACCCAACTTCTCTTCTGCCCCCATCCAACAACAATCCAAACAACCCCAACAACATACGTTCACTAATACAGTTCCTAAACAGTTTAAGCCTCCACAAATATGCGTACAACATAACAATTCCAATCAGACCGATATAGACTCGCTAGTAGCGAAATTAAATGATCATAATCCACCGATAGTGGACTATGATCTAAAACTGGGTGGTCCCGGCATCCTGCGAATCTTACCCAAATCGGCCCAAACACACGACCACATCATCCGTATCCTTGAAACGGATAGCACCATAAACTACAACACCTACCAGAAACGCGATGAGCGCTCATTTCGAGTTGTCGTACGTGGCATTCACGCCACAACCAGCACGACCAACATACAAAATGAGCTGACCGGTATGGGCTATACAATACGTAATGTATATAATCCCGTTTACCGAAATCGCAACGATTCTGGCCCATATCGCCCGAATCTGTTCTTCATTGAATTGGCTCCCAATTCAATGAAGAATCCTACAACCATTTTCGGCGTCCGACAACTATGCAAATTCTTAATCCGCTTTGAATGGCCAAAAATCGATGGCAAGATATTGCCACAATGCCACCGCTGTCAGCGTTACAACCATACGGCGCGCTATTGTCGCCATAGTCCGCGCTGTGTGAAATGCGGCCAGGATCACCTATCGCAACAATGCTCCAAACCTGTCAATTTACCAGCAAACTGTGCAAATTGCTCCCAATCACATACGGCCAACTATAAGGGCTGCCCATTATATCTAGATTTGTTGAGAACAAAACAAAATACATATCCAAGCATTCGGAACGATCAATCAAGGCAGCAACAGCTACTGATGCATGCCAATCCGAATACACAGCGGCGGCAACGGCAACAGCAACAACAACGACAGCAATTGCCACTGCCCAAGCCCATAAACAAAAAACAAAAAACCAAAATGCACAAACAAAGCCCAAAACAACAAAAACGAGCACAGATTGAGCATCTACTTGCACAAGGGCAAAAACTAAATGTTGCCAACTCTGTCAACATCCCCATCATCAACAATAATAAAAATATCCCCACTAATAATGCTCCATCTGTCGCCAACCATACTTATAACACAATCACACCAGCTTCAAATTCCAACTCCTCAACAACATCGGCAGCAGCAACAACAAATATTATGCCAAATTCTTTCTCAAATTTGGACCCGCGCCTAAAATGGACCAAAATTCAAAATACCCAACAACTACAACAGCCGCATCAAATTGAACAGTTTGGCTTGATGATCAACCGTATTGCTAACATACAGCGCCAACAGCTGGATCCCCCTTCATCCACACGGTATAATGCTGCCTCAGCGCAGCACTCGAACCAATATGAGCCAATGCAAATCGACGATGAGCTGCAACAACAACAATCTCAACAACAACAAACTCCAAACATTTCCACCTCTGAACATAACTCAACCACCCAACTCTTGATTCAATTAGCCCAAAAACAACAAGAACAGCTTGACAAACTAACGCGCTGTATGAGCGATGTTCAACAGAAAATGCAGGGAGTAGTCCGAAATGTAGATGATTCCACTCTGCTAGTAACATCACCCTCATCCAGCTCAACTTAAGACTCGGAACAAATAACATATTAATTATCTAAAATAGAAAACAAATTTTTACTTACCTCTCTCTCATTCAATTTTCTGATAAATCGTAAGCGTATGTGTGCCTGCCTGCATCGCTTGTTACAATTTTCCGCAATTTTCTGCATTTAATTGCTCTAAACATCGGATGCATGCTCACACACACATACGCTCACGCACACGCTCTCACTCTGACGCATGTCTAAAATAATCTACCAGCGCCCATATTCACGCAGCTCAACTACCGTTGCCGTCTCATCAACATTAATCTACAAGCTCTCTCGCCAGATCGGCCGTCGCCACCCAGCCCATTGCCGCCAGCCTCGCATCTCCTCAATGCATGCACTCAACCCAATGTGCGCAAATATCGTCCCCACCTGGTTGAGCTTCATCGACATCATCAACAACTTCGCCATCTTCAACAACATCAAGAACAATCACAAAAACAACACCAGTAGCAGCCAATCAACAGCCACAACAGCAGCAACAGCGACAGCAGCAGAAGCAACAACAACATCAGCATCGACAGCAGAAACATCGGCATCGGCACCAACAACAACAACGTCAACACCAACATCACCAGCGGCAGCGGCAACTGTAGCACCAACAGCTCCCGCAACAACAGCAACAACAGCGACAACATCAACATCAACAACAGCAGCAACGGCAACAGCATCAGCGTCAACAACATCAGCAACAATCAGCATCATCATGAAACATCGGCAGCGGCACCTGCAGCAACAACATCAACACCAACATCACCAGCGGCTGCGACAACTGCAGCACAAATAGCTCCCGCAACAACAACGCCAACAACGACAACATTAACAACAGCAGCAGCGGCAACAACAGCAGCAGCGTCAGCACCAGCAGCGTCAACCACACCAGCAGCAGCAATCAACATCATCATCGGCAGCAACTTCAACAGAAGCATCAGCAACAAGCAATCGACAACAACAACAACAATCAACAGCTTTACACACACTAACTTAAACACTCTCCCGCATGCTCATATGACAAATTGTAATCAAAATCTTAGATTACTATCTAGCCTGTACCAATGTTTCTTCTTCTTTTTTCTTTCTAAGAAAAATGAAAGGAAACCACCCTATCTAGTGTGAGAGAGAATCGACACATGATCAATAATCCTATTCATTACAATTCACACACACACATACATAGTAACTTTTCACATTGAGGTATCTTAGAGGGATTTGTTCACAAATTTAAATCCAATATTTGATAAACTCTTTCAATTTCCTGCCTCAAACCTATAAAGAATCTCATCTGACGACCAACTGACATGCTTCGATGATAAAATATTATAGTTGCTGCCATTTGTAATGTCGAGCATTCTAAACACACACTCATATCATAACAGGCCGCCACATAATCTTATTATAAGATGGCAATTTGCCTATTGCTGCATATATACATATGTATAAACATACAAGCGCAGAAACTTGCCGTTATGTGCATGTAAACTTATATGCACGAGCGCGCAAGCAATTGCAATCCTCGCTATCATTACAAAATATCAACAAAAACACACACACTATCACGTGTACGCACACGCCTATACTTGCACATTGCGAGCGTGCGCATCGCTCCAACATCGTCCTCGCAAAATTCAAAAATTCTTTAAAATATACCAAAAATACAAAGAGTTCCCACAATCCCTCTAAAGTACTTCATAAACCTCTCTCTCACACTTAAAAACGCTTAATCAGCATATCTCCTACCAATTACCTGCTGGCTTATGGTGGACAAGTCTACTGACGCCGCACCTTACCCCAATTGTATATTACATCCACTCAATCAAAACACATATAATGTAAAATCTGTCAAAACAACTAAATATCTAATAGTTAATACAATTACAACAAAAATTGTTCTCACACATCAAACATTGTACCATACACATGCTCACAAATCAAATCGAATCAAATTCAAAGCATTTGCTTATAGTTTTAAGACAAAAACCATAAAATACCCACAAACAACATTCAACACTTTTTAACATGTAAAATGTTTATAATGCTTATTCATATCAAAAGTAATATATATCAATAAATAAATTCTGGGCTGAGAAGAGGGGACCGAGCGCATTCAACGTTCCCAAATGGGAGCGGGCGACCGGATGAGTGAGTGAGTCAGAGCGAACGAGTGGCCATCGTGCTGAAGTCGGACTGAACGAGTGGCCATAGTGCTCAAGTCGGAACACGAACTAGGACTAGGACTCGGACTTGGACTCGGACTCGGACCCGGATCGTCTCTCCATCTCTCTGTCTATCCCGCTCGCATGCTCGACTCGCTCGGCTCCATTGCCCGCTCCCGGAAACCAGTCGCTCTATCCCCGATTCCCATTCTCATGAAGCCACTTGCACAGAACGGACGTGTTTTCAACCGGTCTCGCGTCGGTGAAAAATTAAAAATTGAAAAATTGAAAATTATTAAACAGTACTTTGAGACTCTGAAATTGTGAACTTGTGAAAATTTTAAAACATTGAAATTGTGTAATTGTGTAATTGTTTAACAGTGAAAAAGTGCGAAAAGTGAAAGTGAGGGAATAAAGGTTGAGAATTTTGATGTATGGCAGCCGCCATTACATTATTTTCTCCTTTTTCCTCTTCTGCTGCTTGCGTGCATGTATAGTTGTATGCGCATGCTATTATTGGCATTGACGTGTACTCTGTCCATGTATGCGCAGCTGAATTATCTGCTTTCGCCTTTCTCCTACCACAAAATCGTCACAAATCGCCACCGTCACTAACCTCGCATCTAACCTAAAAAACTAAATTAACTAACCAACGTTTCATTATTCAACATAACCTTAAATCAACTCGTCACAATTCGCCATTGTCACTAACCTCGCATCTAACCTAAAAACTCAAATAACTAATCTACGTCTAATTTTCTAACAATACCTTAAATCAATCGGAAAAATAATTATCAAAAAATTAATTTACTGTGTGCATACAAATTATTATCCTTTTTCTGTGAAAAAATAATAACAATTACATAACCCACTCCACCATCACATAATACATACATACATATATATATGAATATACATGTATACATATACATATATACACAAATTTACATAACTATATCAAATAGCCCGTCTGCGGGCAGACCTCTACATTGTCAACACATGCTGATACATATATATTCGCACTACAAGAAAACAACAACATAACGAACACAAGTAGTCACATTTACTCAAAATCTCAAACACAAACTCTACATAACCTGGAGGAAAAACACAAATGACATACAATTCCAGGCTATACATATAAACACTTCTTTCCCCTCAATTGGCACAATTTGACAACTGACACATCACATTCAGACAGTAAGTGAACACATACATATATACTTACATACTTACTCACTCTTATACTCTCAGACACTAATACCCATACTTTTTACCTAAAACTGAATAAACATATTGCACTAATCCCATCAAAAAAATTTTTTTACACATATACCATATCTGCATACGTGCACGCACTCATATATACATCTACACACTTACATCTCTTTTGCTCATAACTAAATCACATTGCTCATATCCCATCAAAAATTACACATATATCATACCCACACATGAACACACTTACACATTCATACTCAGACACTAATATCCATCTCTCCATCTCAAAACTGAAAAATCATATTACACAAACCCAATCAAAAATTTACACATACATCATACCTACATAAGCACACGCATTTATATATATATACTCACTTTTATACACTTATACATCAATTATACACTCACAATACACATGCGCGCATACATGTATGCAACACTTTTTTTCCACATCACTATAAAAATATTTGACGTCAAGCTGTCTAACCCAACAACACCTCTCCCCTCCCCTCATCTCATTCGACATATTTTCTCGACACCGAAAGTGAGAATGAATACACAATAGCGCAGCCGCAACATCGAGCAGAAATAACCAATCGAAAATAAGCAAGCCGTTCAGGCAACCAATGACACAACAACTAAACTGACAGAAGCTTTTATCCAAGACATACTCCGCTTTTAGTATGTGCCCAGAGCTTACCCTAACCTGGAACATTGATACCCCTTATCCCGGACAACAACCAACATAATAATTTCGCTCAAATCATTGGACTCAACCACCTAACAAAGAAAAGAAATAAGAACTTACGAAGCCTTACGTTAGAGGGCGCACTGCTACACGCACACGCACACTGACACAGTCACACCATCTTTTCTTTAATTTTCATATGTTATTTAACATTATCATATCGCATTAATATATATACATATATATATTTCTTCACACTTTTATTTCTGCAATCATTAAAAAATAATAATAACTATTGGCGTGTCGCCGCCATTCACCGCCATCAGCACAACAACAACAACAAACAACTGTACAAATATAAAAATAAATAACAACAACATCAAACAACTACATTATACTTACCTGAACTCAATAAACAAGGTGTTCTAACCTCATTTGCTCACCTTTCACCAAAAACACAAATCCAGAATCACAAATATCCAAATATTGGCGTGCCTCCTCCGACACTCATACTCACTTTGCCGTCGGCAACCCTATCAATTAAGTTGTAAACAAATCTCTGGGATTTGTGTGCATGTCTTCGCCTTAAAAAACCTTAAAAAGCATAAAATCTATCCTTACGATTTTTAAATTAGAATAATTATTTGAACGGGTCGTCGTCAAAAATATTAACTTTAACAATTATTCTGCTGTGCTGTACCGTCGGCTTCTCACACTCTTTCTCATCTTACAACTTCCCATAAATTCATTGCTCCGCCATCGAACAACATATAAGACGTGTCACTGTCATAAACTTCTCCATTTCCATCTTTCTATTTTAATAACAATAACAAATAATAATTTTTAAACACTTAAACTCTTATTTTCATCCATTATTTTGGTTTGCCGTCGGCACTTCACACTTCCGCAATTCACAAATATAACAATACAAATATGCCACAATCTAAACAAACATCTTCGCCATCGTCTCGGCCGGCATTATCGCCAGGCCTGATCTCAGACTTATCTGACATGTCGCTATCGCCGATGTCGCCGCCCAAATCAACAAAAGTTGTGCCAAACGCACCAAACTTTATGGCGCCAATATCATCATTACTTACTACAACATTAAAAGCAGCAACTATGCCTCAGTCATCGGCCCTCGCGCCCCTTGCCCATGTATCGTCACCAATACCGCACACCAGGCAGACGCAAGAGGGACATTCACTTAGACTGAAATCACGCGAGAGTAGTGTGAGCGAGACAAACATAGCGTACGCTGCCGCACCAGCTACAACTCCGTCAATTGCGGCGAATTCAAATTTGCCCGTCACCATATATCAAAACAAAAACAATAACAATAGCCAAACTTTATCAGCTGAACAACAAGAACAGTTGACTCGATATAAAAGACTCATCGCACAGCTAGAGCCTGGCAATTCTAGTGATGTGCAAACACATATAACAAATGCACGAAACACAGCTGGCCATGCCGACTATTATCATTCCACTAATAACAACAACTATAACAATAATAATAATAATAAAAATAAAGGACACTCTTCAAGTGATCTCTTTATTGATATTGAAGGCTTCGATAGTGACCCACATACATCTGCAGCAGCTAACCTGCTGATGATTACTAAATCACGACAGGTTGACTGCTCATCTGCCCCACTTGATTCAGCCATCGCTCCCCCTTTTCCACCCCTAATAGCTACAATAGCAGTGACACCAACAACGACAACATCAGAAACTCCATTTTTCCCACCATATACAACGGAATTGACTGGCAATAATAATGATGTTCCCATGACACAGATCACCATCTCTAGTAGTGAAATTAGCAACAATAACGATGTCTGCAATAATAGCAAGCTGCCCATTTCAGACGATAATTCGATCAACATTCCTGCCACTACGGGCGCTCTACCCTACAAGCAGCCACACTCGTCCACCAAAGTAGACAGCCAGATACATCGGAAGATTACTCGCATCACAAACCGCAAAATCTCTTCTAAATCCCGTTTGACACAACAAAACGCATCTCGCAAAACGCGGCTAATATCAAATCGATTTCGTCTCCTGTCCGAATCCGACTCAGGCGCGTCTGACCATCAATTGCAATCACAATCGTCGCTTAAACAGCGACAAACGAATGCTATGATCAACTCTTTGACAACAAACAGCTTCGCCTCCACCGTCCAATCAGCCTTAGCAGCACGCCTACCATCACCATCACTGTCAGCACCTACAACAACTACAATAACAACTAACAATGCCCAAATGGCCGCAGCAGCAACACCAGCAACTACTTCAATGGCTACCTCAACGGCTGCAAAAACAACAACGATCCCTTTTCTCGATTCTGCAACCAACGCCTTCGCCAATATGGAACCCAACTTCAGTTCTGCCCCCATCCAACAACAATCCCAACAACCCCAACAACATACGGTCACTAATACAGTTCCTAAACAGTTTAAGCCTCCACAAATATGCGTACAACATAACGATTCCAATAAGACCGATATAGACTCGCTAATAGCGAAATTAAATGACCATAATCCACCGATAGTGGACTATGATCTAAAACTGGGTGGTCCCGGCATCCTGCGAATCTTACCCAAATCGGCCCAAACACACGACCACATCATCCGTATCCTTGAAACGGATAGCACCATAAACTACAACACCTACCAGAAACGCGATGAGCGCCCATTTCGAGTTGTCGTACGTGGCATTCACGCCACAACCAGCACGACCAACATACAAAATGAGCTGACCGGTATGGGCTATACAATACGTAATGTATATAATCCCGTTTACCGAAATCGCAACGGTTCTGGTCCATATCGCCCGAATCTGTTCTTCATTGAATTGGCTCCCAATTCAATGAAGAATCCTACAACCATTTTCGGCGTCCGACAACTATGCAAATTCTTAGTCCGCTTTGAGTGGCCAAAAATCTATGACAAGATATTGCCACAATGCCACCGCTGTCAGCGTTACAACCATACGGCGCGCTATTGTCGCCATAGTCCGCGCTGTGTGAAATGCGGCCAGGATCACCTATCGCAACAATGCTCCAAACCTGTCAATTTACCAGCAAACTGTGCAAATTGCTCCCAATCACATACGGCCAACTAT
>NW_026997633.1:0-12585 GCF_035044405.1 Drosophila montana
CAACTAAGTGTCAAACCAATTGTTAGTCACAACTGCATTAACGAAAATTCCATTGCCTACTTTTGGGCACAATAAAAAAAAATAGTCAACTAATTTTTGGTAACAAGTGCCACTTCAAGTGCGCATTGAATTGCCGATAGTCCATGCACACGTACCATCTTTTTGTTGACTTAGAAGATTGGTCGCTGTGCGGACCGTCGCGTAGCTCGATGGCACCTGCCTGGATCAGCTCATCTGCCTGCTTGTCGATCACCCTCTGCGTGGCTGGATTCTTTGGATAGTACCTTTGCTTCAATGGCTTGTCATCCTTCAGCCGGATCTTGTGCTCTGCGATATGCGAGACCCCCCCAGTTCCACCTTCAGGAACTCCCTTAGTTCCGGATCCAGATCCGCCGGCCTCTCTGCCTCCTCTGTGCTGGGTTCGCTCTGTCCCACCTCCTCCGTGCACCACTCCGACTCCAAAGGGAGCTCCATGTTTGTCTCACTCTGGCAGCTGCTCCCGATCCCGTGCGTCTGGTGGCCCCTGGCCATTGCAGTAGCTTCCTCCATTCCCTGGCACGTTTCCGCCATGGCACCCCCCGGATCAGCGTAGATCTGTTGCGGCAGCCTTTGGTTACCGAGCAGGCGCTCCCTTTCCCTGACGTGGGAAGCCTTATTTCGGTTCCCGCTTCGTGTCCCCTTCACCCAGTTGCCGAGTAGGTGCTCCCTTTCCCTGACGTGGAAGGCCTTCTTCGGCTCTTCGCTCATCCCAGGCCCCACGTGCCACCAACCTCTACAGGACCAATTTCGTATTGACGCAACGTATTATAATGCACATTGCTCCGAAGAAATCCATCCCCAGGATGACGTAGTGTAGCATTGAGGGCGTAGTGTAGCATCAGAGTGGACCCATCTGCCAGACGAATGCGCGTCTGCACGACCTCCGACCTTCCCCGAAACGACCACTTGCGTACGTAATCTCGATTGTCGATTGTCGCAGGCATCGATCGCCCCCAATCATCATAGTACCGACGATTCGGCCACCATACACCTTCAGAGGGTGTTCTATTACCGGGTCAACGCTGCGGCAAACACTCCTGGCTACTTCTACCCTGGTTCTAACAACGCTAACTCCGTCTCATGACCGTCACATACTCCATAGCCATTTGCGTCAGCTGGGACAAAGTGGAGAAATCTTACCTACGGACGTAGATCCTGTATTCGGGGCGGCAATCTCGTATATCCGGTGCAACACCTGGCGTGGTGCATTAAAGCACTCAGGTCTATCAGTTATTCCTTGAATTCCTGCCCCTCGCTCTGCCGGCGGGACCGGAATTAGCCATCAAGCCTCTCGAAGTAATTCGGAGGAAGGAAGAACTCTAAGAAACCCCTCCTAAACACTGACCATGGCACATTCCTCAGCCCACTACTCAAAAACCAGCGAACTGCACGGTCGCAGAATATCTCACTCATTGCCCGAGGAATGTGATCGACTACGATACCATATGTGATGGACCGCTCCTCAAGGTTCTCCAAAAAGCCAAGGGCGTCGGATCAGCCATCATACCTCATACCCCACTTCCGGACTTGTTCCGGAACGTTCGGAAGTGGCCTAGCCTCTGACTGGGGATACGGCCTGCGAGCATAAGGAACACTACTCAGTTCGTCAGGGGTCCGCCCTACCTTGGTGTCGACCACTGTTTCTCAGCGGGTTCCATCCATTATGATGTCATGAGCCTCCCCTACACCCATGGCGGCTATGCTAGGGGTCGGAATCTGTGGACGCTCGTACAGTTGGTTGCTCCTCAGAACTGGTTCCTTTTTCTGACGCGGCCGTCCGCCAACGTCGGGTAGGCTGTTTCAAGACGGCGGTTCCAATGGGTTAAACGGGTTAAGCCTGCAATACTTTCACAGGAAATGTCGACGGGTTCCTCCACGAGCCGCTCGAGATCGCTCCAAGGCTTAGCGGCAACCCACGGTATCCCTACCCTGTTATGGACAGAAATAGCGGAAAATCCGCATATAAATTTACCAATTCGGTGTTTGTAAGTTATAAACAAAAACATTTATTTATTTATGAACAGCACTTACAATGAGTCGATATTACAAACTGAATTTTGTGTCCTAATTAATTGAAACCTCAGTCCAACGAGGACTCGTCGCTGTCGGCATCGGCGTCGCCAGCATGGTGTTGTTGCGAATGTGGAAATGCACCATTTCTGCATTTCGCAGGTGTTCGCATTTCTTAGGAACCAACGAACTATATTGGTTCCGCTGACTCCACAATTATTGGCATGTGCAATAATTATGCCGAATTTGCGATCCCACGGTTGGCTGCCTAACGAGCGCGTTGACCTCGTATGCACCTAAAGTTGTATACGCTATACCTTGCTTCAGATTTTCCCATCACGTTGAAGGGACACGTTCGGGAACCAAATGTTGGAAAACTGATTTCCCAAATATTGTTATTTTAAATTGGTCCAGACGGTTGCCATAAGTATTGGCGCGATTTAACACAACCACGGTAGACTCGACAATGCGCGCAAAACTAGAGACTTTCTATCGGAAAGAAAAATACCGTTCTTGGAATGGTCGGCGATAGAAGAATAGAAGACCTATGGGGCATACTTTCCAGTAAAGTTTGCAAGGGTGGTCGGCAGTTTGATACCATAAAGGAACTAAAAGAAGAAGAAGAAGGAGTGGGATCAAATAGACCCTTCAACTCTTGAATACCTTATCAACTCAATGCCTACTAGACTAAATAAGGTCATATTAGCAAAGGGAAAGCATGTAAACTATTAAAGAAAAATAAGAAAATAAAAGAGGATTAGTTTTGTTTAAAATAAATTAAGAAACTGTACTTTGCACATATACTTATTTCCAAAGAAGTCATATTACTTTATTTGTTATTTTGTTTTGTATGAACATATAATAATTAGATCCTTTTGTTCTTTGTTACTATTTTTGAGTACCTCAATATAAAAATAAAGTTTGAAAAATTTCTTTTGTTTTACATACTTATTTTTAATAAATTGTCTATGCACATATACTTATTTCCCTGAGGTACGTGCTCTGGTTGTACTCGTCAAGATTATAATCGTGTAAGTCTATTTCATCAGACCCCAGCACTCTTGCGAGTTCCTCGACTTTTGCTTGTCACAATATGTATTTATTTGTCAGGATGCCTTTTCATGCATTCCATGACTTTGATTATTTATTATAATAATTTATATATGATGTCTATATAATTTCACTTCAACCTTACTTTCAATGAGTTCTTGAGTCCGCGGTTTCTTCATGTCCACTCTGCTTAACATCACAAATCAGAATCTCGATAATTCCTCCTCTCCATCTGTCTTTTGACAAAGTGAATGTTGCACTTGGCTTAATGCTGAATGCCTGCCACGACTTGTATTTGTCAAAGACCGTACTTCGCATAAACAGCCTTTTGCCCGCGGCTTTTCAGTCTTTAGGAGCATTTACCAGTAGCATGACAGCACTGTTGTCGAAGGTAAGGTAATTGTGCCAAATTGGCACTACAACTGATTTTTCCGGGATCTACGCCTTTGGAGACGGCAAAATCCAGGATGTCTGGGAGCTTCTGCGGGTCAGTGGGCCAGTATGTTAGCTCGTCCGATAAGTGGCAGCTAAGACCTCTGCCCTGGATGCGTCTAAATAGCGCGTTTCCCTTTTGATTATTGGTCCTGGAACCCCACCAGGAGTGTTTGGCATTAAAATCTCCGCCTATGATGAACCTAACAATGCCTTACAAGAGCAGGTCAAACTCGTCGTCCTTCGCATTGTGCCTGGGAAGCACATATTCTGTAATGGTGGTAGCCTTATGTAGCATATGCCGCTTTTGATAAAAACCCTGCTTCGCGGGCTCTGCTTTTGGGGGGGTTTCGGAGGTTTGGAGAACATCAACATTGCTGGCTTTGAGAAAGAGTTCAACCTCAGGTCTGCTTTTGAACAGGCCGTTTACATTTTATAATACAATACGGATTTTACTTCCATAACTTGCTTTCAACCGTGACAAGCCTCTGCGTCATCTGACGATGCTCCACGGCTACCACGGTTACTTGCACAAGCATTTTTAACGCCTCTGCGTTATTGCTGGGTGGCTCCAAATTGACAAAATATATGGACATCGGTGTTATTGTTTTGCGGCTAATAGCATTGAGCAAGTCCCGCACATTATGCCCCACGTTAATTATTGCTTCCCTAATATCCTCCATACCAGTAGAATGATGGATTCCTTTTAGCACGATCGTGTGCGCTCTCTCGTCACAAGGATGGAAGGTGTGGCATCTTTTGTTCATTTCGTCCAATTGACTGTTTATGGCAGTACAGCTAGCCTTATCGGGCATTATCACACTCACGTTGGTGTGCGCCATCCTTGTACGTGATGCAGATGATTTAAGATGCAGATGATTCCAGTGATGGTCGGGATAGAGCATTTATATTCGAAACATCCGTAATGCAGATTAGAAGGGGCTTTATTGGTTTGGGTTTGGGATCCGCGTGTACCTTAGAGTTCATCGGAAAGGGTCCGTCTTCTAGGTTTTCGTCGTCATCAACGCCGGATAACGGGGCAAACGAATTATTAATAAGTTTTGCCCGTGCAGCGGCCTTGATGCTGGGTCCTTCATCTATGTGGAATATTGCGTTTAATCTCGCCCGGTTCGCTGGCCGAGCAGCTGGCCTACACCAACACCTACAGTGCTTTAGTCATCGATTACGCTGGTAGCACTGTAATTTTAGCTGCAGATAGCACGCAGGCTAGACGCGTGCGCAAAGATTAATGCGTCCGTTAGAGCACTATTGGCTCGGTCAATGAGAACGCGCGAAGAAAACACGCGATAGATGCAGCCACTTAGAAGGTGGTAGGTAAATAAGCCCGGTGACATAAGGTAACTTTGAAAAATCGCCCGTAGACGTAGATTGATCGTGATTGAGGAAGACATGTTTGAAATATGGCTTCGCCACTTTATAGTAAAAAGTGCTTGCTATTTTGTAATCAATTTCAATCAATTTTCTACAAATGCTGATCAGGTTGATCGATTTTCGTGTATTTAGTGCCCGACGCACAAATTAAAGTGTCTGTTGTTGTCCTTCGAACTGTCCCATACAAGGATATTTTAGTCGACGTCAAGTCTTTCTATTGATCCAAAGTCATAGTGGCAGAGGAATTTAGGGTAACGTCCTTAATTTTCTTGTGAGCTACATGCAATGCTCAAATGAAAGGGTAACACACTTTGATTCTTTTCTGTTCTTTAGCCATCACAATAACATATCAATTAATTCTTTAATAATATGCAATACTTTGTACACAAAGATTACTTAATCGATTGTACTTTCTTTTTCCAAATTTAAAGCAACAAAAATTTATAATAACATCGTCACAATAACATATCAATTAATTCTTTAATAATATGCAATACTTTGTACACAAAGATTACTTAATCGATTGTACTTTCTTTTTTCAATTTTAAAGCTACAAAAATTTCTAATAACATCGTCGAAAAAATTAAAGTATTTTATTTGGCTGTCTGGCTAGCTTTGCCCTTTTTCACAGCTAATTTTGTTAGTGATGTTATTAAAGTCCATAGTTAAAAAAGAAGATTTAAATAGACGAATACCCAACGTTAAATAAAAATATTCTGAATTGAATTTATTAAATCAAAATATATAATAACAAGTAAAACGAGAAAGTAAGGACAAATTAAAAGAATAAATACCCTTGTAGAAATATTGCAGATACAGATACATGTGAGAACCGTGAAGCTTGTAAATGCCGAGTTTGATAAAAATATCATGTAATACAGATTATTTTTATGTATAAACTAATTTGTCGAACGATTCCTCCTGAAAAGGGATATATTATTGCACTGCGATATTGATAAGTTGTTGCTCGCCTATAAGCAACATAGTGTTACTTATAAGTGCCCGGTTTGTTCCAGATATCTTGATATGCAAAATGTTTTTTTTACGAATTGAAAGGAATTAAAAAAATACTTACAAGTCAATTAAATTGTTAGAAAGGAAGCAATTACCCATTTCCAGCTCATGAAATTTAAATATTGTTTCGCAATTGGGCAATAAAACATCAGCGAAATATATTCTCTTAATAACATTAGCACACGATTGGGCCAGCAACTGAAAGAAAAAATTTTTGTTTTTATAATAAGGCTTAGCCATAAATACCAAAATCATTACCCAAACAAGTAGAGTATTTTTTCTACTCCAAAAATATCCACATAAAGAAACTACTGACCACAGACGTTGGAAACATCGAGACATTCATAGCAATATGAATGTTCATCATAGAGACGTCCGTAGCATAAATCTACTAAGGACATTCTTAAAAGAAATAGCGGAGACTCTCGACTCTGACGATTGGGAGCTGATCAAGTTCAGACAGACTCAGTTAGTAGACTCCAAAAAAACGGACAAGACTAAATGAAGTGACTTGGATTTTTAATACCATCCGCAAAACTGATAGACCGAAACTGAACACTTGTACGAAACCCTGATGGTAAAAAACAGATTGCTGATTAACAATTAAGGAAATTTATTCCATCAATAAGACTAGCCACAGAACTTGAGCAGCCCGGTAATAAAAGACGATATCGACCTTGCCTATAAGCACCTCACACATGTAAGCGTAACAAACAAATTATAAAAGTAAAGATATTTTCTTTATTCATTTATTCAGTTGAACATTCGAATAGAGTACTCGATTTTAAAGAGAGCGGTATAGTTGCTGACGGTGGCTTAAATACGTTCGCCATCGGTGGGTGCGATGTGATGTTAAGCGCTACCTTCTGCAGAAGGTTACAAACTTCAGCCTGTGCCCAAAAACTCGTGCCCTCGGGAACCCTTGCACAACAGCAGCATAACCCTAATCTGCAAGCGATCAATATCGCCAACCAGTCGGACCAGGCTACCAAATGCCGTCGCAACTTGGTTGCGCCACTTTCCGGCAGAAGGCGCAGACTCTGCACTACGACCGATCAACGTCCACTGCATGAAAGTAATTCGATTTGCATGTACGCGCTGAGTGTCCGACTTCTGCCTAAGCGCTGTAAGTGGCCGCTGAAGAATTTAATTTTGCAATTAAATGAGTATACCCTTGGCCATTTAAATAAACAAAAACAAGATATATTAAACTGGTGTTAATTGAAAGCGAAAATATACAACAAGAAGGAAAAACTTACATTTACAAATGAAATAAAGCATAAAATTCGGACTATCCATACAGCAAGGAAAAATAAAAGTAAGTGAGAAACCTTATTTGGATTGTGTTTTACTTGTGCTCCAAGATTTTTATATATATTTGCGCTATAATCCAGCTTTTAATTCTAAATTTTGCATTTTTTGTCCTTTATTTAAAACGCTTTAATTACTTGTGCAAAGTGCTATCTTTTGTGCACCGTAAGTCTGTTAATTATTGCATTTATTGAACGCAGCGTCAATTCCGGGTTGTTGTTATTGTCTGTTTTGATTCTTTTGCTTTGTTGCTCCCCTGTGCATACACTTGCTTGTGCGTGTGTTCGCTGCTGCATATTTCTGCTTGTGCGCGCTCTCACAAACTTTTGCTGTTGCCTTTTGCTGCAAACAATTTGTTTGTGTACAAATATTATTTTGAGCGTTCGCTTGCTCTATTTTTGTGCACTATTTTTCGTTTCGCTCTGCGCTCTCGCAACTTCTGCTTATCTTTTAACGCCGGTAGAAAATATGTCGTGCTGTCAGAAACCTTGCACGTTCAAGCAGGCTGATGATTCTGCACCGCCGCAAATTGTTAATTGCTCGCTGTGTGAGAATATGATGCATGCTTAATGTGAAGGTCTCACTGGGCGTTATTGCGACACAATCGCTGCAATTGCCAAGAAGGGCTGCGGCGGCTTGAGTTGGTCGTGCCCGAATTGCATCGACAAGCAAATTGATTTCTCTACAATGTTTATTTTTGTGAGAAATCAATTCTTAAAACTTAATAATGTGGCTAACCAGCTCTCGAGTAGCTTTGACTCGAGTTTTGAGTTGCTTAGCAATTACAAATTCGTGTCTCCACCCAATCGACGGTTAGAGCCTCAATTTTTGCAGTTGCCCTCTCCGTATATACAAACACCTACGCGTCCTTTGTCCCTGCCTAGCAACTTGGATCCATCTCCAATGTTGTCATTATCGCCTTCTCCGAGCGATTGCCCAATTATTACGCCTGTTGTATCCCCAGTAGTAGTCCCAGTTGAACCTGCCCCAATCAGCTTCAGCTTCTGGTCGCAAAGGTAGACGGGGGCGAAATCTAGCCCAGATTGTTAAAAGCAATTATGTTGCCTCATTTGGCCCAACCAACTACTGTATAACCTTCAGCCTTATCAGCTCCTACTCTGACAGTTGTTGCCCCTCGTAGGCAACCTATATTGCTAGCAAATCTTCTGCTAGCGCGTCAAAAACAAAATTTAATCATTCAAAATTAATGTTTCACATGATATGTTCCCAATCATTTGTGATCCTAAATTTTGGGCTCCTCACATGACTGTTCACGAAATTAAGCAAAAAAAGCGAAACCCTGCCACCCTTCCGGTCCCCTCGATACAAGGTACCGTCACTGCCCCAAAAAACTAAATTCGTCTTCTGACCTAGTTTCCATTCATTATCAGAATGTCAGAGGTCTCATATCCAAACTGAAAAATTTTTTTATGGCTAGCTTTTCCTTCGATTCGGATATAATAGCATTTTTAGAAACATGGTTAAATTCAACCATATCTGATTTTGAAGTTTTTTCGAACAATTTTATTTTACATTTAAATGATCGGCTGACTCGAGGTGGTGGGTATTAATTGCCGTTAAAGCCACCCTCCAGTCAGAGATTGTCTCAGTTAAGATTTCTTTTCCTACACGGAATATCTATATTACATGCTCATATGTTCCTCCTTCTTCTGATATTCAAGTTTATATGAAACATATTGCTTGTATTAAAGAAGTTTCTTCACACGTGCATGATATTGAACTATTTATGGTGTTGGGTGATTTTAATTTGCCGAACATCTCTTGGTCATTATTCACTGGCGAAAATTATCTAATACCCTCAGCACAGACTTTCGTTGTTTCAAATCAATTCAATTTCTAATCATTTGAATAGAGCACTTGATCTTGTATTTGTTAATGACTACCTCATTTCTAGTGTGTCTAGGACCCCTCCTTTATCTCTTCCTGAGGATGTATATCATCCAACTTTGGAGGTTGCAATACAATTGTAATCCTCTCATTTCGCGCTCATCAGCCAATAAGCCCCGCCGTTGCTTTCACAAAGAAAATTATTCATTGCTAAATCAACCTATTTATGCAACCGATTGGTCTCTCTTATATGACTCGGTTGACATGAATACTGCTATTAACTTTTTTTATAACACCCTAAACTCCCTCTTAGATATGTTTATTCCTAAGACAATTCCTTCGACTACTTTTTTGAAGCCACCTTGGTAAACCAGATAATCAAATCTAAAAAATATAAAATCTAAATATTTTATAAAGTTTAATAAGTCTGGTTCGTGTACAGACTTGGCTAAATATTCCATAGCCAAGTCGAACTTCTTTCTTCTGAATTCTCAATGCTATGAGAAATATCTAACTCGTTGCAGAAGGCAATTTGCCCTAAATCCGAGACAGTTTTACAATTTTGTAAACCTGAAGCGTAAATCTTCAAGTTTGCCATCTTCTTTTTCTCTCGGGATGGATAAAGCTAGCAATGACTCTGATTCTGCTAACCTCTTTGCTAATTTTTTTCAATCAACTTACTCTTCAGTCTGTCCTAATAATAATTCTTACCCTTATACTATTACTTCCTCTAGTTCTATACCTCCTCCTATTATTTCCCATTCTTCTTTCCTTTTAACTTTAAATTCTTTAAAATCTTCCTACTCTCCTGGGCCCGACAATATTCCTAGTTGTCTACTCAAGGAGTGTAGTTCTTCCCTTGTTTATCCATTGCTATTGGAAAGAATCTTATATCATTCCTCTCCACAAGAAAGGTGGAAAGTCTGATATACAAAATTACAGGGGCATTGCAAAACTGTCCGCTATTCCTATTTGAAAAATAATCACTTATCGTGAACTGGTTCAGCATCTGATCTCCTTAAAATCCAAATGACCAACCCGTTTTTAAAAATCGGATTGTGGAACGCACGAGGTTTACTTAAGAGCAATGATGAACTTAGGCTCTTCCTTAACGCCCACACTATAGACATAATGCTGGTAACTGAAACACTCATGCGTCTTGGACTGAAAACGTTTTTGCCCTTCTATGAAATTTACCATGCTTATCACACTAGTGGTAACTGCAGAGGTAAAGCTGCGGTCATTGTGCGACGCTAAGCATCCATGGTGGGGCAACGTTAGCACGTGTACTCGAGAAAAACGCTTACAGGAAGCCATAGCCAGCTGCTCATGCCAAGTCCTGGACACAGGCAACCCAACTTTTTATTCATATAACACCCAGCTCTCCCCGTCTGCGCTGGACTTTTTCATAACAAACGGGATTGCTTGGGATAGGCTCACAGTTCAGTCGCTATATGAACTCTCCTCGGAGCACATGCCCATACTGGCAATAATGCATCACACACCTTAATTCAAGTCTCGTAGGCAACGACTCCTCCCACCTGGATCCTCTGTCAAAACGTTTAGAGCAGACCTGGACAGAAGAATAAATCTCAACATGGAGCTAAGCGTTCCGGAGGACATTGAGGAAAATATAAGTCAAGCAGCAACTTTGCGCTTCGCCTAAGACGCTGCAGCAACCATATCAACGAAGGGAAGGGCAGCTGCCGACAACAGTTAGTGCTCTGCTTTGCTTAAAGAGGAGAGTCAGAAGGGCATATGCCAGAACGGGTGATGAACGTGTTCATCGAATATACAAAAGGCTTGCCAACCGACTACAAAAGTTCCTAAATAGGTACAAGCTGTCTCAAATCGATCGACTTCTGGACGACGCAGGAACAGATGCATCCACAAACTATTCGCTCTGGAAACTGACAAGCCGCTTTAAGAGACAAGCTATCCCGAAGGCTCCAATCAAGGATCCAACATGTGGCTGGTGCTATACGAGTCAGCAGAAAGCCGAAACCTTTGCAAATAGTCTGGAGAACCGGCTTATGCCAATTAACATCACATCCGAATGCAGAATAAAAAGGTCAAGGGATCGCTGGAAACCCCATTCCAAATACCTCTGCCGTCTAACCCAGTTACACTGCCGGAGGTAATGTTGCAGATCAAAAACTTAAACGTTAAAAAAAATCCAGGCGAGGACCTGTTAGACAATAGGACTATAAAACTTCTTTCTATTAGAGCGCTGCTCTTCATAGTTATTTTGTTCAACAGCATTCTACGATTAGGACACTTTCCAAAGATCTGGAAGTCTGCACTGATCACGATGATCCCTATGCCAGAGAACAAGCTTACAGACGTAGACGCGTACAGACCAATTAGTCTCCTCCCTGCCCTTGCGAAGATGTTGGAAAGGGTTATTCTCAACCGGATCTTGCAGCTCACTGCCACAAAGGCGTTAAAAGAATACCTGGGTAGCTTCGAAACATGGGCCTTAGAATGGAATATCAGCATCAATAGTAGAAAATGCGCAAATGTCACATTTGCTACTAGGAGAGAGTCCTGTCAAGGGGTAATGTTGCTCGGCTCCACCTTAAAGCGTGAACACGCAAACAAATACATCGGAGTCATTTTGGACAGAAAGCTCACGTTCAGCAAACATGTCACGATGGTTCATCAAACAGTTTTGTCTAAAGCTACAAAGATGGCATGGCTACTTTCTGCTAAAAACAAGCTTTCGATTAAGAACAATGTAAGGATTTACAAATCAATACTGACTCCTATATGGACCTTTGCACTGCAAATTTACGGAATTGCAGCAAAATCCCACTTCAACAAAATAAGAGTAGCGCAGAGCAAAATTCTCAGAAGGATAAGTAATGCTTCTTAGTATATGCGTACGACCGACATCGAGAGAGACCTAGGAGTTCTCAAAGTAGGAGACGTAATCCGTCAGCATGCCAAAAGATACTTTAAGCGCCTTCGCTCCCATCCCAACCCACTAGCAACGCGCCTTACTTCTCCTGGGAGAAAAAGAATATGGTGGCCCATTACAGGAGTCTGTCTCTCTACGGCAATAAGGAAAAGATAGAGTAAGAGAGGGAGAGAGAGATCAAGAGAGAGAGAGAGAGATAGAGAGAGAGAGAGAGAGAGAGAGAGAGAGAGAGACCTATTCGACTCGCAGACACAGAGACACAGAGACGCAGACATGCGTAGAAATAGACAGACAGGGATACAGCCTTACAGACCCACAGACTGACGGAAAATTAGGAAAACGGACAGACAGACGGGCAGAGAGAGAGAGAGAGAGAGACAGGCAGACAGACAGGCAGACAAACATGCAGACAGACCGACAGAAAGACATACAGATAGGTAGATAGGCAGACAGACTTGTAGGCACACAGAAACACAGGAAGAGAGAGAAACACACAGACAGTCAGGCAGACAGATAGACAGGAATACCTACAGCCTCGCAGACAGACACACCGGCAAAGACAGACAGGC
>NW_026997634.1:0-28374 GCF_035044405.1 Drosophila montana
CTTGAACTTTTTTCTACACCTTCCTGCTATAAATTCTTTAAAATCTTCTTACTCTCCTAGTTGTCTACTCAGGGAGTGTAGTTCTTCCCTTGTTCACCCATTGCTATCTTCTGTCTTTCCATCTCTTTGGAAAGAATCTTATATCATTCCTCTCCACAAGAAAGGTGGAAAGTCTGATATACCAAATTACAGGGCCATTGCAAAACTGTCCGCTATCCTAAAATTATTTGAAAAAATAATCACTTCGAATCTGCAGCATTTCTGCAAATCAGTTGTTTCCCCTGTGCAACATGGATTCGTAAAGAATCGGTCAACTACAACCAATCTGCTAGAATTTACTTCCTTGGTAAATGATGTTTTCCTTTCTGAAATGCAAACTGATGTCATATACACTGACTTCAGTAAGGCGTTTAACTCTGTGCACCATGATCTATTACTCTTAAAACTTGACCGATTAGGTTTCCGTCCGTCTCTTTTGCTTTGGATTAGTTCTTATTTAAAAGGTAGGACCCAAAAAGTAATGCTGAGGCTGACTACCTCAGAACAGATTCACGTTACTTCTGGTGTTCCTCAAGGTAGTTATCTTGGACCTGTACTCTTTACCCTTTTTATAAATGATCTCCCCTCGGCTATATCACATGACCGTGAACTTATGTATGCGGATGATGTGAAACTTATTTTATCATACACTAATCCCCTACATTAGTCTCGTCAAGATGATTTGAACGCTATATAATTTTGGCGTGCGGCCAATTGCCAACTGCATATAAATTGTTCAAAGTGTATGTTAATGACCTTTAATCGTACTACGTTAGCTATACAATTGACAATACTCCATTGCAACGTATACTAACAGTTAAGGATCAAGGCGTTCTTTTTGATTCTAAACTCTGTTTCAATGTGCATAAAGATACGAGGCAAAAAGTGTACTTGGATTCATTAAACGATGGTCTAAAGAGTTTAACGAACCTTTTACAACGAAACTTCTGTACATCTCTCTTGTTGGCCCTATCCTTGAATACTGCTCTTGCATCTGGTCTCCGCAGTATAACAACAGCCAGGATCGTATTGAATCTGTTCAGAAGCAATTTCTGATTTTTGCCTTACGAGGTTTAAATTGGGACCCTAATCTTCGGGTGCCATCCTACTCCAGCATTCTGATTCTTCTTAATCTTCCGTCGTTAACCAACCGTAGGACAATTCTCGGTGTTGTCTTCCTACATAAGTTGATTATTGGCGATATAGATTCTCTTTCTGATAAGGCGACTTCAATTCTCTGTTTCGTCTAGACCAACCAGGAATTATCGTCCCTTATTCTTATCTACGTGCACAACAGACTATGCTATGCACAATCCTTTTCGCGTGTTATGTAAAAATTACAATAACATACAATTGCATCACGTTTTCTCTACCGAACTTTCTTTACCCCATTCCCAGCTATAAGCAGGGGCATAGTTTGCCGGACAGGCTATAAATTTTCCCCCACCGGGTCGGTGATTTCCCATTACTATCTCTTTATCCTATTTACTTAACACTCTACATTTCTAGCATACATTTCATTACTTTGTTAACAACTTCTTACTTTCTTTTTCCTTTTTTTTTGTGTTTTCTTAAATAATGTAGTAAATTAAGATTATTTGTAATTTTACTTAAGAACACTATTTTCTCTACTAACACCCTTCTTCTTAGCTGTAGGCTCTAATAGCGTTACTGCCAAAAGGGGCACAGCTGGCCGGACTGGCAAATAAAACACCTCCATCGGTCGGTGATGCTTTTAAAAATTGTGTATTCTAACTAGGCTTTTAGCATTTAATTTTCATAATGTATGTATAATGATTGAATTGAATAATTAGGAAGAAACACATTTTGTCGACCATAAATAAAATAAAATAAATAAAAAACAAACCTATGTATGTGTTGTGTGGATGTGCGCACAATAAATTTTTTTTCAATGGCTGGCCTTCGGTTTTTTCGTAAACTCTTTTGTACCATGACACGATGAGAGTATTTTATGCTTCTATGCCCGTTTTCACAGCAATTTGGTTAGAGACTTTGGAGACGTCAACAGCTTAATAATCTTTATTTAATTTATTATTTTAGAATATACAATAAGTAGAAATACGTGGTACAATCTATTGTAATCTTTTTCGAAATCTGTTGTGAATGTAGGTAGGCTTAAGGTCTAAGCTAAGCAGAGAATTGAATATTTCCTAACAGAAAAGAAGAATCTATGTTGCCAACAAATAATTAATACAGAAAGACAACACCGAGAAAAATAAGTCTGCTGGAGTATGATGGCAACTAACGATTATAGTCCCAATTTAAACCTCGTAAGGCAAAAAGCAGAAATTGCTTCTGAACTAATTCAATATGATCCTGCAATATGAACATGCATGAGCAGTATTTAAGGATAGGGCGTACAAGAGAGATGCATAGAAGTTTTGTTAAGAAAGGAATCCAAGTACACCTTTGGCATCATTAACAATATGGAGATATATTAATATCTTATATGAAGATTGAAGCAGAGTTAAGAATCAATAAAAACGCCTAGGTCCTTAACTCTAAGTTTACGTTGCAATGGAGTAATTACGATTGTATAAGTGACAAGATAATGGAAGGTCATGAACATACACTTTGAACAATTTAGATGCAATTGATTGGTAGAAAGAAGCACTTCTGCAAAGTTTCATGACGATAGCTATAAAACTGAGAGACTACATAGTGCGCATAGAAACAGACAGATGGACAGTCGGACGGACGGACAGTCGCACGGACGGACAGACGCACGGACGGACAGAAAGACAGACGGACATGGCTATATCGACTCGGCTGTTTATACTGATCAAGAATATATATACTTTATAAGATCGGAGATGTCTCCATCTATGCGTTACATATTTCACGACAATATTATAATACCCTCTGCAAAGGTATAAAAATAGTTAGACTTGGCTATGGAATGTTTAGCCAATAGAATAAACCAATATGTTTAGCCAATAGAATAAAGACCTGGACACATTAACAACAAGGTAGTCGTTAATAAATACCGGATCAAGTGGTATCTAATCAAATGATTAGAAATGGAATTTATTTGAAACAAGGAAAGGTCTAGCAAGCAATCTTTAAAATCATGCTGAGCTGAGAGTACTAGATCATTTTCAGCAGTGAATTACCAAAAGATGTTCGGTAAATTAAAATCACTCAACATTATAAATAGGTCGATATTACTTCTTTAATATTAGTAAAATGTTTCATATAAACTTGAATATCAGAAGAAGGTGGGATAAAGGAGCATGTCACACCACAGGGGTGATAATTGGACAATCACGTAGGCAAGGCTTTAAAGACAACATTGGGGATAAATCCCAGTTGCAAAAGTGGGGAAGATTTTTAGGCAGATGTAGAGAGCAAATTCAAAAATGTAGACTCTAACCGGCGAATAGATGCAGACTCAAATTTATATTTGCTAAGCAACTCGCAAATCAAGTTAAAATTGCTCGAGAGCCGATCAACCGTATTGTCGAGTTGTTGAAATTGAATTCTCACAGAATTATCCATTCTGGGGAAGTCAATTTGGTTGACGATGCATGCTGAGCACGACCAACGCAATCCACCGCAGCCCTTCTTGGCAATGGCAGCGATCTTGTCGCAATCACGCGCAGTGAGACCTGCACTTTCGGAACTCAAGTAAAACACGTCAATAACCCTTAAGCTGAGAACTCTCGTAGGATGACCTACGTTCAAAATTTCAAGTCTCTAGCTCTCATAGGTTCGGAGATCCAAGCGTTCATACGGACGGACGGACAGGTGCTCGGTCAGACAGGCGGGCATTGCTATATCGATTCAGCTATTGACGCTGATCAGGAATATATGCACTTTATCGGGTCGGGGATGGCTCCTTTTACATACATTTGCACAAATACATATTACCCTTTGTCGTGTACGGGTCGTCAAACTTCTTAGACTATCGCTTGATGAAACCCAAAACAATTCTGGCCTTGTTGACCACGGTCGCAGTATGAGACTCGAATTTAAGTTTATGATCAAAAATGTCTCCTGGATCATTAACTTTATTACTAGTACTTTACTTTGTCAAGGTTGTAAAAACCCATTTGGGAAGGGCTTGGAACAGTTTGAATTTTAGAGGTTAATAAGACAAAATAACATAATGACATCAATGTCGGCTTGAATAAGATTACGTTAGGCCATATATTTATATGCAAGACACAACTTTCCACCATCAGCATACATTAATACTCGAAAGTGAAACAGTATCAAGGGAAAGTAATTGACGAAAATAGTCAAGTAAAGCGGGCCAAAGAGACTACCTTGCGGAACACCAGAAAATGAATTTCTGAAAATTATCTTTTGGGTTCTGTTACTCAAATACTTTGAGATCAAGTTCAGAAAATTGATTAGGATGCCAAGAAGGCATAATTTCTGAAGCAGTGAGCAGTAGTTAATAATATCGATAGCTTTATCTTTCAGTAATTTGACCTCATTAACTGATGCTAATAGGGCTGATTCTGAATTGAAAAGACTTGCCAAAAAATCGGTAATAGCTGGATCAGTACTTCCCCTCTCATCTAAACTTAACCGAAGAAGGCAGAATATATGTCTTGCGTTTGGGGTTAATGTAGGAAAATTGCTTAGGATTATATGAAAACTGATGGAAACAACAGCGAGGGCAATCCTTATAGAAGATTGATTTCCCGACATCTTATATTTTTATAGTTCATCGAATTCACATATCTTACTCTCATTAGTTCACTTGAGAACAATGAAAGCCTTTCAGACCTCGCTGGGTAATCAAGAATAACGCAGATATCAAAGACCGAGTCAGGGATCAATAAAACTATTTAATGGCAACATCAATGTTCGAAAATTCTACAGTTGTGACCAAAAACAGCCTTAGTAAAACAATGGGCACGATCTGATAATTTTGATTTCTTGTTAGGCACACGGATAGATCAATGACCAAATCCAAAGAAGTATGAAAGGGTTCTTGAGGACGTAAAAGTGGATCAATCATGTGCACAACACTGTTAAATGAATTCAACACTAAAATGAAATCAATATATCTATCCCTTTAGTTACACACCCAATCAGCCTGCAATAAGGACAACTCATGTGGACCATCAATAAACTCGTGTGACCTTGCTTACTAGGCAACAGACAGGTTAAATCCATTTCCGATGACCAAGCAACAATTCGCCAATTACGACCAAGAGGTCACGTGTGTGAGTAAACATGTTAAATTATGTGTAAGTATGTGTAAAAGGAAGCTAACATTTTTGAGACGGTGGTTCGGCGGGGTGTTTTGGGAATCTCTTAGTAGTGCACTCCAGACCATTTATTTATTTAATATACTTAAATTAACATAAAGAATGCAATAAGATCAGCCAAAACCAGCCAAGGTAAATCAATAATACATAAATACTTACTTGATATTTGTATATTAGCTCACTTTGTAATACTAATTTCAGTGACCGCTGTTTATCCGATGATGAGTATTTAAGTGGTAACTGATGTATATCTTTACTGAAAATTTGGGAAAATATTAATTTGGGCTTGTATGCATAATTTTTCTTGTAAGCATAATTTTTCTACCTTAAAATGTATTTAAAGGGATTGTTAGGCAGAAGAAAGCAAACAAAATTGAAAGAATTGGCAGGCACTCTCACAATTGTTTTTGTTCTTTTGCTGCAGCCGACGCCAATTTAACTAACACCTGCTACTAGAGGTTAGTCCAAGTAACGTCATGGGTAAACATATCTACATGGGTACTTAAAATGTATGTACAAATTAACAAATACAACTCACAAAGTGTCTACGCCGAGCAAATCTCTCGTACTCGCATATTTGATTATAAATCACGGTACGGCCCGCTAAAAAACACCATGACTGAATCAAGCTCCACGGTCTTTTGGAGTAACCACCCGTGGTACAAAATTAAATTGTTGTCGATTGTTCGCATCCTTGTCCAACTCCCACTTTAGTGCGATACCAACAAGGAATGGATGATCCTTTTAACTTGCCCCGATTGGGGTTTGACTTACCAGGTGGAGGTACTTCCTTCTGCCTGTTACATACATTCTCACAAAACCAATATACTCTTTTTAACTTTTTTATGTCTTAAGACCTACCCAAGTTTTACTTGCCCTTCTACATCAATTCATTGACACCAGACGGTCGGACAGAAGGACGGACATAGTTAGATCGACTAAGCTATTGACGCTGATCAAGAATATATATACTTTATGAGTTGTTGTTTTTTCAATGTAGGCGTAGACCTTTTGCTGGTCCGCTACCATCGTACTATCCTTCATTTTGTTATCACTGGATGACCCTTATACTAAATCAGACGTAGACCTAGGCAAAACCCATCGTGATAAGGCAATCGTGTCTGTTGTAATTCTTTACATTAAACACCTCCGCATCTCAACATCGGTATATGTGAATTTAGGAGAGAACACGGTTCACATACGAATTTAGCTAAGAGCCATGTATGATGGATCTAATTCATGTAATGCTTATGGTCTTGACCAGGGCTTAGAGTTTGCGAATCGAATATTTGGATCGAATCAGACACATCATTAGCTGTACGGTAGAATCATTTGATGATTTTCGTCCGAAACGCTGCCTCTGTTAACATTTTGTCTTTGAACTTACATTTTGCTGCAGAAAAACACATCGGTGAGCGTGACATTGAAGTTAGTCTGTTAACATTTCGGAGTATTAGAACTTTCGCTCGTTCATAACGGGGATCACAACATTCTCAATACAAAATGTCAACTCTTGAATCAAACTTTAACAAGCGAACGGACATCAAACGAAACATCGCGCACTTAGATGATCTAGTAGAAGTGTCTACTGAGTCTGATGACATTGAAAAAAAATTGTCATACGACGAGCTACAATTCCGCTTGGATATGTTCTAGATATATATTGAGGGTGATTTGGCAGTACAATTTGAAATTGAATTTGTGGAGAACAATAATTGAATAGAATTCAAAAACTTCATAACATCATTCAATCAGAGCATCGGTCGTAAATACTCTCTTTCGGACATTGAAAAGTATAACCATCTATTGAATTGTTTGAAAAACACCGCCCCAGAACAGGAAAAGGCATTCCAAGTGACTCAGGAATATTATTCCTAGGCTCTTATTCCCTTAAGTGAACGCTATGACAATCCAACACTTAAGTAATCAGATTCAATAGAATCGCTGTTCAATCTACAGACAGTTGACAACCCGGACGGAAGTCAACTGAGCAGTCTGCTGGACAATGCAACAGCATTGTACTCATCACTATCGCTATCGGTACAGGATCAGAAATTATATGATATGAAATGTGACCGGATAACTCTTAATAAGTGGAACGAGTCTCTTTCCTTACGTATATTGTCAAATTGGACTAATTGCACAATTATTTTGGAACGTCGTTGTCAGTTTCTGCAATCAAGCGACATCGCATCGTATCGAATGGTTGATTCTTCAAAACAAAGACATATGCACAATCCTAGGAAGGAGTCATTAGTTGAATGTCATTAGTCAGAATAAATTTCCTATTGTCGAATCAATTGTAAAATATGGGATCTATGGCTGATAAAACTCGCCTGAGATGAATCTATGTATGGCTATGTCGGGTCTAGGTTAATTAGCCGACCCTTTGACGAGAAAGTTGTATACAACAGACAACATATTCATCGGCAAGCCGCACAGGACACATTTCTGGCCTGATTCGCAGATTGTCTTGCATTTGTTGGAAACAGAGTGTCGAATGGATCAATATCAAACAGCAGATGGTGTGTTGAAACACCTACCTGCTGACGTCGTGTCACGTGGATGTCCAGCTCATGAACTTCTGAAACAATTTTGTTCACTGGACTTGCATTTCTACGTGATGCCGAAACCCCTGCCAACAATGCGACAATTATTTGCACATGAATATTATCACTAACCAAACAACATATATTTAGATAGGACATGCAGAACAACCACAGTGGACACACAAAAATCGGAGACACCTGGTCCAAAATCGGGAGCAAGGGAGTAAGATATACATATGATGTCTTTTTATTCGCTTACACTACAGGAAACTGCTTTGGCTTACTCTCTTCCATATGATTTGTGTGATAGAACGGCATCGCTGTTTTTTTTATCTCGCTCCCACTTTCTCTCAGTGTTCTAAATGCTCACTCTTTACGGTTAGGGATCGTTTAAATGTGTGTGTGTGTATGTGACCGCACAAGCAAAAATGCTTGTTCCTAATTTTTCTCAAATGTCGGAGGCATTTGTTCCCTTTCGAAGGGACGAGTAATATGAAATAATGAAAGGGTTTGTCATCCTTGCGAAAGTCTTGCATTTGAGCTCGTTATTGTTGGTAAGGGTACCTAAGCGTTTTCATGTGTGCAGTTAAAAGCTACCTCAAGGCAGATCTGCAATTGCTAAGGAAACAAAGAGACTTGAAAAGCAATTTGAAATTTCTTTAAATGCAAATGCAAGATCTTGAGCGCGCAGCATAGTACGCTCTCGTGTACACTGTGTTAGAAATCGTGCATTTTTGCTTCGTCAAGCTATAGGTAAGCTGCCGTCTGAGTGCTTGTCACTCTATCTCTTAAAACCTAAGAGACTCACTCAAAAAGCATGATTACGATAACAGTTTTTACCAATTGATTGGAAAAAAACTCGTACTCGTAAAATTTCAAGTCTCTGATTCTAAGATCATTGCGTTCATACATACGAACGGACGGAAATGCCTAAATCGATTTGACTATTGATGATGATCAAGAATATTTATTATGGGCTCGGAGATACTTCGTTCTGCTTGTTACATAGATTTGCACAAACACATTATACCCCTTTTAGCCATTTGTAATGGAAACACGGTATAATTAACAGAAATATAGTTTTCAGTGAAACTTATTGTATTTTATTTATTTTGTATTTGATCTGTCTATCCCGGAGATCTCCTTATTGCAAGGAAGGGAGTATTGCGTAATATATAAACGTTAGGAAACGAATGTATTTTAGAAAGAGATTATTTTATGGTTATTTATGGTTAAGCCATTGAGTAATAAATAGTAGAGGAAAAGCTACTCTGTGCTTTTATAATCGGCTTAAAAGTCAAACAAAGTACTTTAGGTTGGTCTACAAACCCAAAACCAAACACAAACGAGAAAGAAGGGCTACTTTCGGCACGCCGAACATTTAAGTCCCTTGCAGTCCGGAATTTTTTCATAATACGCAAATAGTTAATGCCGAGTATGGATAAGATATCTTGAAAAACAAAGAAGTTTTCCATACAAAAACTTAATTTTCGACCGATCGTTCCTTTAGCAGTGATGAGGAATAAGACTAATTACGTTTTATTTTTGGTTTTAGTAGACCGCCATCGGCGTGTCCGTAATCATTTGTGGTCAATTTACTACTTCTATTTGATTTATATTTATTTCTCAAATTTCAAATTGCCCGTGCTAATGCTACACGACGACTTAGACTAAACATTAAAAACATAAAAACAAAATGAAATTAAAATTGTTTGGTCACAGTAGCCGTTGTGTTAAAAAGTGTTTGTGTGTCAGTCTTGTTAAAAACAATTTCACTCGAATGGATGCGTTCCTCAACATCCCGTCCAGCCCTGAAACATGGTTTCGAAACAAGGCAATACTGCGATCCTTATGATTGGGCGAGTTGGCTCTTGAGTGAGTGTCTGAGTTGAGTCTTCCTGAGCGGTTGCTTGTTGATCAACAGTTGATGCTCATGCTTGAATGCAGTTTTAGAAAACCGAAGGCATAACGTGCGTGCTTCGTCGAATTCTTTGAAACTCAGCGCGCCTGAGTTGCGCCAGCGACGTGCAAATCGTAAGACGTCAGCCACGATGCGTACAAGTTTTGTCTAGGAAGAGACACGGCTGACGAGCTCGTCAAGTAGAGATGGTCATCTGAAATGAAAAGAAAAGTTTGTGCAGAGTGTATGTTTGCCATGTTGAAAGTTTCATCATGAAGACATTGTGGCCCTCTCCACCGGAGATCGAATTTTAACAGATCTGCGGCTAGCATGCCTCGGGATGCGCACTCTTCTGCGTTTTCCTTGTTGCTAACGTGATGCCAAGCATGTCGTGGAATAATGCTTAGTATTGATGCGGTGCGATTAGTGACGAACGCTTTAAATTTAGATGGTGTTTTGGATAAGCAAGCCAAGACAATTGCTGAATCGCACCACGTGTACATTGATATTGATGTTCTTCACTTCAGGTTTGATCAAGGCAACCAGTCGATTCAGCAGCATCGCTCTTCAGAGTTCCAAGTGCGGAAGAGATTGTTGCTTGAGTGGTGCAACTCTTGTTTTCGCAGCGAGTAACGTAATCTCTACATGACCATCTGGGTTTGTAATCCGACTATAACCAACAGCGGCGTAAGCTTCGATAGGTGCATCTGAGAATGCATGCAGTTCCACAGTGCCCGAAGAGTATTAAACATAACGAGGCACCGTGAGCTCCTTCAATGCAATAATATCAATGCGATAATTTTGCTATTGCTTGGCAACGCAAAACTTGAGAGTCCTAATCTAAGTCATGCAGCCATAGTTCTTGAAATAAAATGTTGAGCTGAACGACAATTGAGGACCAAGTGGATCAAAAATGCGAGAGACGTCAGAGAGTACCTGTCGTGTTGTGCTGCTTCTACCTTGTTCTACCTTGCCTCCATAGTGTCAATGTGTTTGCTGTTTGAATCCATTTTCCCAAATCGAGCTGTGCTTGTGACATAAATTGTATGAGTTCATCTCGGCGCTTGAGAATCTCATCGTCAGTTGATGCTCCTGTCAAGACATCAATGACGTAAAAATCTTTTAACAGTATCCTTGCTGCGTGTGGATATTCCTGCTCGTAATCGTGAGCCAGTTGCTCCAAAACTCTGACCGCTAAAAACGGTACGTAGGTCGTTCGGTGACCGTACATAACAAAAAGTGTTTCAGTGTCTCAAATGGATATTCTCTCCATAAGATTCGTTGATAGTTGCGGCGAAACATTCTTACTATGTGAGCCGAAAATACAAACCGATGTATCCGAAAGCGTAACAACACAGAGAGTACTGGGTGATGTGACATGTAGAAGGCTCGACCCCGGTAAGTATGTATCTGGTCTGGCTTGAGTTCCCGCATGTGGCCTAGACTCTCATAGTTTTGCATGAATCGTGTTTGCAGGCTTGAAAATTTCAGCAGTCGACGTTCTACAGCTTTAAACCGTGTTGTTGCTCCTTGAAGGGTGTTTGCGAAGGTAGTATCCAACATTTTGAAAGGAAGCTTGACGATATACCTTCCCTTGTAATCTCTTGAGTATGTTTCACGAAAATGCTCCTCCACCTTCAAATCATCGGGATTTGGTGGCAGGTAAGCGTTGGTGTCCTCCAAGTCCCAGAATTTTTGGAGTGAGACGTTTATGTCAACAGTAGTCTGCGGCGTGGTAGCAGCTGCTATGCTCGAGATGGTAATGGCAGTCATCACCCATCCAAACACCGTCGAAATTGCAATTACATTGCCAGGCCTATCTAGCCTCTCGCCAGTAATTACAGCCCATACATAGTACATGCATAATAAAATATCTATTGGAGATGTGGAGTTAAACATCGATTCGAGCGGAATATCATTGAAGATCTCCAGTGCAGATGCATCGATCTTGTGTCTTGCCAATGATGATGTGATTTTTCCCAGGATGTGCAAAAAAGCGTCTTGGGTGTCGTCTGATACCCGTGATTTCAAGTAAAGCTTAATAAAACCCCCCCCTGTGGTTTCAGTGCTTACCGATGAAATTTCCGAAACTAATAGCCTTTGTCCACTGAACACATTTCTTACACATTTCTGAAAATGTCACATTTTTTAAAAATGTGTAAATTCGCCCCGAACAGTTCGTGTTTCTTACGATGATTTATCGAGTTTTCTATCGATGTTGTGAAAAATGTGAATGTGTTCATTACCATAAACAGCTTATATTGCAACGATGGCAAGCGGTAACTTAAAATATTATTTTAAATTTTAATAATCCCACAGTTTTTAACATTTAAAGTTGGCCAAATCCCGCAAAGAGTCTAATTAATGGATCCCCTACTTCGTATGTATGCCTCTGTCCACTAAACACATTTCTTGAAAATGTCACATTTTTGCAAAATGCGGCCTGTACGTTTTCCCATAAGAAAACACATTTCACACTTTTTTCAAAAATGTGACTTTTTGAAAAATGAGTAAAATCGCCCCGAACAGTTCGTGTTTTTTACGATGATTTATCGAGTTGTCTTTCGATGCTGTGAATAATGTGAATGTGTTCATTACCATAAACAGCTTATATTGCAACGATGGCAAGCGGTAACTTAAAATATTATTTTAAATTTTAATAATCCCACAGTTTTTAACATTTAAAGTTGGCCAAATCCCGCAATCTATTAAATGGAGCCCCTACTTCGGGGCCGTATTATTTGACTTTTAGAAGGAAATCTGTGCGGCGCTTATGTAAATTAAAGCAACTCGATCAGCTGTTTATTGAAATAAGCGTTACTTTTTCCACTCACATGTTACCGAAAACCGGTGGAACACCAATATGTGAAACTTGAAAGTGTGACATTTTTAAGTAATAATATACTATATAATGTTTAAAGAAAAATATTATTAATGATTGTATCAATAGTTGCACAGTAAATACGAAGTTATATTTTTCTCTGCCATTGAATAAAAATTGTTATATAAAAAGGTTAGTGGTCTTTGGCTACAGCACTGATCAATAGTTAAAATACCCTATTTCGAGAAAGGGTGCTTTGCTGGTCCAAAGAAGAAAAAATTTTAAAAATCTGCGGGGCTGCTTACAACTTGTAGGCGAGTGGAGAAGGAGAAAATATGACTTTGTGACTTTGCAGTGATTCGAAACAACAACAATGAGTTTTTTATGGCTTATGCATTTAATCTCTGATGGGACTTCCTCATTTCTGATGAGTGGAATTGGTAAGCTCATTTGGGTGAGACAAAAAAGTTTTCTTCTTCCCTATCTATTAAAGTGCAATATCAGGAACATCATTTCTCTGAAATACAGAGCGCAAATGATGTTCAATTGCTTCAGTTTGCTCGTCATCAGTCCTACGCCACTCCCTAAAATTTTCTGTGTGTTGCTCTTTCGTCACCCCTATCATTACGATATCGTCTAGGTAGGCGAACGCATGAGGCTTCATCTCCGGCCCTATTACGGTGCCCAATGCCCGTTGGAAGGTTGAACACGCTAAGTGTAGTCCAAATGGCATCACCCGCCATTGGAATAGACCTGTTCCTGCGACTTTGAATGCAGTGCAATCCCTACTATCGTCTGCCATTGATATCTGCCAATACCCGTGTTTCGAAAATGGGGTAGAGATGAACCGGACGTGACGCAACCGTTCACGGATATGATTAATACGAGGGACAGGGTAAGCGGAATGGAGAGTGTAACATACAACGTTGGATAGTTGCAGAGTCGAGCTGATGGAAGTATAGACACCTTACGGAGTACGCGCTAGTTTTCAGGCTCTATCTCGCGGCGATGGGTGGGGTTCAGGAAAAAATTCCGAGATGTTAAATGCTCGTTTGCAAATTATTAGTTATTTAAAATTTCGCGTGTTGTTTTGGGGGAGCAGGTCGCCTATCAATCGGTTGAAACGACATCATAGACAAAGAAAAGACAAGAAAAGAAAAGAAGGTCTGCACTTATTTAAGAATGTATAGTGTACGATAGCTTCCCCAGAGATGGAAATTGGGAGCAGCGTATGCCCACCCTTCCATGATCGTCAAAGAGCCAAGACATGTTTGAGACGATCCCTTGTACACCCTTGTTATTGTTTACATTGACTCAAGTCCGCTTTTCATAAATCCCGGAATGGGAAAGGGTCTTAGTTAGAATTCATGGTAACTTCTTTATGTATGCCAATTAGATCTTTCATTTAAGTTGTTGTTATTTCTTAACATTCCAAAAACTATTACATTAAAGTTGTCGTACGCATGCTCATTTGGCTGCTGAGAAAAAAAATTATTTTTGTTCGTGAACCTGCCAAGTAATACTCTGGGTAAACAGAACAATTGTAAATTATAATGGGGTGCTCCAGCTTACCATTTAGCAGATCCAGCGACGAAAGTACTTTCTGCGGTGTCCATACGAGTGGTATTTATAAATATGTTGAAAGGCAGGGTTTATTTTTCTGACGAATTGTTTTAGATGAATTAAAGTTTTAAAATTTTCATTTGCCGACAAAAATCATTTTGCTTTTCACTTATTGTTAAATTGGCAACTTTTCGCTTTAGCAGATTATACCCAACGGTAATTACTATTATAACTTATTCAATTAAATTATTCGAGCATAGCACACTTGTTAAATCAAATATATTATTCACTGCGGGTTATGACTCGGACTATTACAAACGGCGGCACTTTCATTTGCTAACTTATAAAATTATTTTTTTTTTTTTTTTGTATGCGACGATCCGTTCTCGTTAAGCACTTGCCGAACACTACTGTGTCAGGTGGCGATGATCTGCAATGCTCCCTGTGCCCGCAATTCCGATTCTGCTCGTTTATTTCAGAGAGTGAGAAACTGAGCTTAGGGGTTTCTGTATAAGTGCCAATCTGTGTACACCAGAAAATGATAATTAGAAAAAAAAGTACACAGCGCAAACGCAATGAGCGGCTGGTCCGCAAGAGAAGAGAAATATTTACCCTTTTTGGATTGGCACCAAAATTAAAACTTGAAAAGGTTGTTCCGTTCGACTGAGGGCTTTGCTTTTTTAAACTACGGTCAGCTATGCACCAATAGCTGCCTGCATGGACTCAAGCCAGTGGGAGTTCTGTGGACCAATGCCATTAAGCATGAATTTCTTTTCTGTAGTATTTAAACTTACAGCCTTGTATATTTCCGCAACAAAAAGTTTGTTTTTTTTTGTTTGTTTTGTAATGGCAACTTTGTGGTAATTATTTATTTTTAAATTTAGCACAAAAGATGAAAAAAAATAATACAGAAACGTGCTTGCAGGTGAGGTTAAGCTTTACGCAAAATTATTAAATGCGACTGCTCTGGTTGACAATCAATGGTAGAAAGGTCGAGTCTGGCTTGCGAAAATGTCATCTAACCTCACCGTGTCGAAAATTCGCAGACACGCATTTTTCTTGTAGATCGAACACAAATGTGCAATTTCCAAATGGAATCGAGTAATTTTATATTTCAGCTAACATTTTAAATAAATATAAATATATATATATTATTATATATATTACTAGCGGGTATAACCCGGCCTTGCCCGTGGAACGTATGTTAAAAATCAACGTTCTCAAAAAGCTAGGAAAATGACTTTGAAACTTATCGGACGGTAAACAAACAATTTTCATAGAAACGTTTTCCGCCAATTTACCACTGTTACGGGTGGAATTTCCCAAATCGCTGAAACACGTATTCATTACATTCTTATGTAGAGCTTTGAAAATAAGTTTGAGGCAAATCGGGGACGCAACTTAAAACTTCGCCCAAAAAATCTTCAAATCGCATTCCTCCCGAAAAAGTTTGAATTCTGCGAAAAGTGTGAAACACGTCTCAAATGATTTTTCTTATAGATCTCTGGAAATGAATTTGAGCGCGAAACGTCACCCACCAAATCTTTGACCTCCATTTCCACCAAGGAGGAATAGATTTTCCTAAAAGTGTGTGTATGAATTTGAACAAAGATCTTTGAAAATAAGTTTGAGGCCAATCCGATGGTAAACAAAAAAGTTACATACAAACGTTTTTCGCGATTTTTCCACACTTGCGGGTGGAATTTGCCGAAACCCCGTCTTAACGTGCACCTACATCACATAAGGTAGCTAAAGTGAAAATTTCAGCTACCTAGTTATTACGGTTTGGGCTGTGCGTTGATCACCAATCGTCAGTCAGTCAGTCATTCAGTCAGTCAGTCAGTCAGTCAGTCAGTCAGTCAGTCAGTCAGTCAGTCAGTCAGTAGTAGTCAGTCAGTCATCAGTCGTCGTTAGTCAGTCAGTCAGTCAGTCAGTCAGTCAGTCAGTCAGTGAGTCAGTCAGTCAGTCAGTCAGTCAGTCAGTCAGTCAGTCAGTCAGTCAGTCAGTCAGTCAGGACAATCAGTTTTATATATAGAGATTTTATTTTATATTTATATTTTATTTTTGTTGTCATATTCTGCGTAGGTAGGCAAACTACAATAATTGACAAAAATACTACTAAAACTAAAATAAATCTACTACTAAGTGTCAAACCAATTGTTAGTCACAACTGCATTAACGAAAATTCCATTGCCTACTTTTGGGCACACTCAAAAAATAATAGTCAACTAATTTTTGGTAACAGCGCCACTTCAAGTGCGCATTGAATTGCCGATAGTCCATGCACACGTGCCATCTTTTTGTTGACTTAGACGATTGGGCCGCTGTGCGGACCGTCGCGTAGCTCGGTGGCACCTGCCTGGATCAGCTCATCTGCCTGCTTGTCGATCACCCTCTGCGTGGCTGGATTCTTTGGATAGTACCTTTGCTTCAATGGCTTGTCATCCTTCAGCCGGATCTTGTGCTCTGCGATATGCGAGACCCCCCCAGTTCCACCTTCAGGAACTCCCTTAGTTCCGGATCCAGATCCGCCGGCCTCTCTGCCTCCTCTGTGCTGGGTTCGCTCTGTCCCACCTCCTCCGTGCACCACTCCGACTCCAAAGGGAGCTCCATGTTTGTCCCACTCTGGCAGCTGCTCCCGATCCCGTGCGCCTGGGTGGACCCTAGCCATTGCTGAAGCTTCCTCCATTTCCTGGCACGTTTCCGCCATGGCACCCCCCCGATCAGCGTAGATCTGTTGCGGCAGCCCTTCTTCGCTCACTTTTTCGTGTCCTTTCCCTTTGGTTACCGAGCAGGCGCTCCCTTTCCCTGACGTGGGAAGCCTTATTTCGGCTCCCGCTTCGTGTCCCCTTCACCCAGTTGCCGAGAAGGTGCTCCCTTTCCCTGACGTGGAAGGCCTTCTTCGGCTCTTTGCTCATCCCAGGCCCCGCGTCCGGTGCCACCAACGTCTACAGGACCAGTTTCGTATTGATGCAACGTATTCTAATGCACATTGCTCCGAAGAAATCCATCCCCAGGATGACGTAGTGTAGCAGAGTGGACCCATCTGCCAGACGAATGCGCGTCTGCAAGACCTCCGCTCTTCCCCGAAACGACCACTTGCGTATCGCCCCCAATCTTCATAGTACCGACGATTCGGCCACCGTACTCCTTCAGAGGGTGTCCTACCCGATCCTGGCCTGGGCGACGCCGTTGGCCGTTTCCCACCTCAGCGCTGTGGCAAACACTCCTGGCTACTTCTACCCTGGTTCTAACAACGCTAACTCCGTCTCATGACCGTCACATACTCCATAGCCATCTGCGTCAGCTGGGACAAAGTGGAGAAATCTTGCCTACGCACGTAGATCCTGTATTCGGGGCGGCAATCTCGTTATTCCGGTGCAACACCCAAGCCGGATCATACCTGGCGTGGTGCATTAAAGCACTCAGGTCTATCAGTTATTCCTTGAATTTCTGCCCCTCGCTCTGCCGGCGGGACCGGATTTAGCCATCAAGCCTCTCGAAGTAATGCGGAGGAAGGAAGAACTCTAACAAACCCCTCCTAAACACTGACCATGGCACATTCCTCATCCCACTACTCAAAAACCAGCGAACTGCACGGTCGCAGAATACCTCACTCATTGCCCGAGGCATGTTGTCCTCCTCAAGGTTATCTAAAAAGCCAAGGGGGTCGGATCAGCCATCATACCTCATACCCCACTTCCGGACTTGTTCCGGAACGTTCGGAAGTGGCCTAGCCTCTGACTGGGGATACGGCCTGCGAGCATAAGGAACACTACTCAGTTCGTCAGGGGTCCGCCCTACCTTGGTGTCGACCACTGTTTCTCAGCGGGTTCCATCCATTATGATGTCATGAGCCTCCCCTACACCCGTGGCGGCTAAGCTAGGGGTCGGAATCTGTGGACGTTCGTACAGTTGGTTGCTCATCAGAACTGGTTCCTTTTTCTGACGCGGCCGTTCGCCAACATCGGGTAGGCTGTTTCAAGACGGCGGTTCCAATGGGTAAAACGGGTTAAGCCTGCAATACTTTTACACGGAATGTCGACGGGTTCCTCCACGAGCCGCTCGAGATCGCTCCAAGGCTTAGCGGCAACCCACGGTGTCCCTACCCTGTTATGGACAGAAATAGCGGAAAATCCGCATATAAATTTACCAACTCGTTGTTTGTAAGTTATAAACAAAAACATTTATTTATTTATGGACAGCACTTCCAATGAGTCGATATTACAAACTGAATTTTGTGTCCTAATTAATTGAAACCTCAGTCCAACGAGGACTCGTCGCTGTCGGCGTCGGCGTCGCCGGCATGGTGTTGTTGCGAATGTGGAAATGCACCATTTCTGCATTTCGCAGGTGTTCGCATTTCTTAGGAACCAACTAACTATATTGGTTCCGCTGATTCCACAATTATTGGCATGTGCAATAATTATGCCGAATTTGCGATCCCACGGTTTTTCTTGTAGATCGAACACAAATGTGCAATTTCCAAGTTGAATCGAGTAATTTTATATTTCAGCTAACATTTTAAATAAATATAAATATATATATGTTATTAAATATATTATATTATTTTACATTTATATTTTATTTTTGTTGTCATATTCTGCGTAGGTTGGCAAACTACAATAATTAACAAAAATACTACTAAAACTAAAAGAAATCTACTATTAACGAAAATTCCATTGCCTACTTTTGGGCACACTAAAAAAATAGTCAACTAATTTTTGGTAACAAGCGCCACTACAAGCCCCCGGACCAAAATCGCACTTGGGGGTACCACTAGGGAGATAAGCGCTTGTGACAAGTACTGAAAGAGAAGTTATTGTTTAATATCTTTTGCATGATATTTTCCAATTAGATTACCCTGCATATCTTCAATCTCATAATAACTGTTTCCTAGCTTATGACGAATTCTTGATTTTACAAATGTCGGGGCGAGCTTCGCATTAAACCCCTTGGCAAAATTACTTTGTTGAAAGTTTCCACGAAAGACTTCCTGTCCAACGACATAGGAGACCTCTCGGCTTCTCAAATTGTAAAGCTTTTCGTTTCATGAATGTTGATTGTGCATCACGTTGACCGCTTTGTTCCTCATTAAATAGAAAGAATCGTCTCTGTTGAATGACACGGTATGATCTTCGAGTAAGTTTACGTCACGTAAAAGCCGATAAGTAGAACCATTTGTTATCATATGTTGACCAAAGACAAGTCTATACGGGGTATTATTTACTGCTGTATGTAGGCTTGAGCGTAAGGAGCAGCAAATTTTACTCAAATTTTCGTCCCAGTTTGATTGATTGGGATGAATATAGGCTTTTATGGCCGAAATTACAGACCTATTAACACGCTCGGAGGCATTAGCTTGTGGTGCGTAGACCGCTGTATAGACATGGTTTATTCTATACTTTTGCATTAAATTATTAAAGGCATGCGACTTGAACTGTAATCCATTATCAGAGACTACCGTTTCGGGAACGCCAAAGCAATGAAACAGGTCCTCTTCCAAAAATTGTATAATGGCGTCTGCAGTAAACTCTTTTACCAGCCTTGGATCTCGGATACGGACCGAGAAAGTCAACATAGAGTTTTTGAAAGAACCGATTACTGTCTCCGCTTTTTGCAAGTGGGGGTCTGAGTACATTATTTGGACTTTTAGTAGTTTTGCAGATCTCGCACTGGTTAATGTATTCTTTAACTGATGTCACCAATTTGGGCCAATAATAAGCGGAAAGTGGATTGTCATGAGCCATTTTTAATGCTATAGGCACTAACTCTAAGGGAAGCCATAATTTCCAAACTAAATGATCGGCAACTTTGTCTCCTGTTGCGTGCTCAGTTCGCCGATAGATAAAACCGTCCACTATTTTGACGTCAGGTAGCTGGTTTTGGTTTTTATCTAGTTTTGTCCGCAGATCCTGATAGCCAGTCGATTGGAAACAAGGCGATTGCAGGTCTATAAAGGTAGAGACGTCGATGGCCGATAAGTCCTCAGTCTAAGTTCTTGATAAAGCGTCGGGCACAATATTTTTGGATCCTTTACGATGTTGAATCGAAAAGGTATACCCCTGCAGCTTCAACGCCCATCGTGCCAATCGGCTGCTTAGGTCTGTTTGGGCCATCAACCATTTTAAGGACGCGTGATCAGTAATCACTGTAAAAGGCTGACCCTCAACATATGCACGGAATTTGTTATACATACTATTGCGGCTAAGCACTATTTTTCGGTAACAAAGTAGTTTCTTTGACATTGATTAAGTTTTCGTGACATATAGGCAATGGGAATCTCATCGCCCTGTTTATTTATTTGCATAAGGAGTCCTCCAATACCGGTGTGACTAGCGTCACAGTGAATATAAAATGGGGCCTCGAAATCTGGTGTATGCAATACAGGAGCCTTGCACATCGCCCTTTTCAGAGATTGAAAGGCATTTTCAGCTGGTTCCGACCATTCGAAACGACGTTTGTGCTTGAGGGCATCGGTGAGCGGTGACGCTAGCGAAGCACTATTGCAAATACATTTTTGGTACTATCCAGTCATACCCATAAAACGGCGAAGCTGTTTTAATGAGTGGGGCGCTGGATAGTTATTTATTGCCGAAATTTTTTCAGGGTCCATAACTATTGTTCCATAGCCGACCACATGACCTAAATACTTCACTTCTTTTACGCAAAATTTACTTTTCTCAACATTAATTGTCAATCCTGCGTTAGAAAGGCACATGGCTATCTCTTTCAATACAACAATATGTTTCTCAAAAGATTCAGAAACTTTAAGCAGATCATCCAAGTATATAAAAACTTCATTTTCAACCTAACAGGGATTATTCTATCTATTAGCTTTGACATCGTCGACGGTGCATTGGTTAGGCCAAAAGGCATGACCGTAAATTGGTAGAGGGCTCTACCTGGCACTGTAAAGGCTGTTTTATCCCAAAAACTTGGTTTTAGTGGTATTTGCCAATAGGCATCTTTTAAGTCAGGCTAGTTATGTACTCAGCCTTCGGAAGACGGCTGAGTATCCCGTCGATTAGCGGTATGGGATATGCGTCTTTTCGTGTTACTTCATTGACTTTACGACTATCAATGCAAAGTCTGACTTTGCCGGGCTTGCGCACAAGTACCACTGGCGACAACCAAGCACTGTCTGACTCCTGACTCCTGACTCCCAATTACACCTAGTGCAATCATGCGATCAAGTTCATCGAACATTAACTTTTCGATCGCTGGAGAGACGGCATAGTGTCTTAGTTTGATTGGCTTTAAATCGCCAACATCAATCACATGCTCAAGAAGGTTTGTCTTTCCTAAGCCATTTTTTGTAAAGGATGGAACACTGAATAGTCTTATTCAAAATTATTCGTTGCGATTCCGTCAATGGTCGATATGCACCCATATCTGGACCTTCGATGCTGGCCAAATTGGCAGTATTCGTCAAGACTGACGGCAGTAAATCGAATTCGGCCCAAAAATCAATACCTAAATAAAGATGCTGAACTAACGATGGGACTAGATAGAAGGTCAAAGTCTTGGTATTTCCTCTATACTGTACTTCGGTACGTAATTTTCCGACAGCCCTCTGTGTGTTACCATCTTCAGTTCGTATCGTAGAGCATATGAGTTTGTGAGGTATTCGATCTTGTAATATGTTTTTAACAAAGCTCCTACCAATGCAACTAATGGAAGCACCAGTATCCAATAAACCAGTTACAAATCTGCCTAATATTAACACCTCTGCGTACGGCCGAATATCGTGGCCTACTATAGCGGATAGTAGGGACTTACTCTCGCGTTTTCGGTGTTTATAATAGGCATTTCTCCGAAACTTGGAACGTGCCATTCTCTTCCTATGGGGGCTGACGACTTGATTATTAGTATGTTGAAGACGATGGTGTAAAGGTACATCTGGTAAGTCTGTAAAGTCCGGTAGATATATATTAGAAGCACTAGAAGCTTCTAATCTGCGTGCAATTTTCGGCGGTGCACGCGGCAAAGAGTTTTTTGCATGACTGCATCTAGCACAACTTGGTCTATATGTGTAACCTTGACCACAGCCATAACAGAAACCGCGGCGATCGGCCACGCAGTCTTGATAACGGTGGCCACTGCTGCCACAATTCCAACAGGTCAGACTTATGGCTGCTACATCGTTATCGCTTGTAACTGATTCATTATCAGAATTGGTATCAACCTCGTGTACAAGTCGGGGTGCTGGCCTTGGAGCAGGTCGTGGTTTCGCCACTTGAGGCTTCTGTATTGTCTGGAAAAACACTTCTCGCTTCCTCACAACGCTTCTCAACTTAATTATGCTCTCGATCTTTTCATATAAAAGCTCGTGTTGGATTTCAGGTAATAGATTTGATCTAAAAGAGGCCAATAAATATGCTTATGGCAAGGGTTCAGATAATTTGTCGGCTATTGCAACAACAGCTTCGTAAAACTCATCGAAGGATTCGTTGTCCCTTTGCTTGCGACGGTCGATTGCGGCTCGAATGTTTACATTTGTACGTTCTTCCCTGAACTGAACTCGCAAGGCGTTTTTCAATTCTTCATATTTTATTTCCTGTACGCTTTTGTGATAGCTCCAAAACCACTCGGTTGCGCTTCCCTCAAACAAATTACTAACATAACGAGCTAATAGTTCGTAATTGCCGTCTAAAGTTTGGATGGTTAATGCCTCTACGCGATATATAAAGTCTTCAACAAATATGCCTGACCTACGGGAAAACTTCAGTTTCCAATTGGCGATTATTTGGCTTATCCGATCAGGACGTAGCTCGGTTCCTAATGAAGAAAGCCTGGGCATTAAATTAGTCGGAGTCATACTAACAGGTGTTGCTCGATTTTGGGGCCTTACATTTTGATTGTTGGCATCATTGGAAGTTCGTGGCAACACAGATAGGTCAGCTGTTTATGCCACTAAACCTTGAGACGTAATAGGTGGACTGGATGGTAAGGGTAGTGAACGAGATTGCGAAGAAGATGCTACTTGACTGGTAAAAATCGTCATCAGGTTTTTAAATTCTTCATTTAGCGACTGAGTAATTAGCTCAGTTTCTTTAACTGCCTGCAAGGTCAGGACATCGGCCAGTGTTTGCTGCAGTTCGCTAATAATCGGAGAAGTCTCCCTATTGGCTAAGTTGGAGGTTTCTTAGGGGTTCTGTAGAGCGTTGTCCATATTGCTTCGCTCAGCGGTTGTATTGCTTTTATGAGCTCTAGTGACGGTTGGCATGTTTAGAGATGGTAGACTTTGAGTCGACTGACTCAAATCGGAGTTAAAAGTTAGGTTTAAGTTAGAGGATTGTAATGATGCTCTACAAACAGGACAAATGTTTCTGTTGGTAACCTTCCGATTAAAACATACCCAATGAAAATTATGATTGCAGCTGGTGGATAAATGTTTAGATCTGCGATCAATATCTTTAAGATGTAGCACTGGACCTCACCAGCTAAGTTTTCACAACTGCGGGCTACGAACATGACCAATTTGCCATGGTTTCATAAAAGCAGGTGTATTTAACATTCGTAATTAAGCTTAAAAATAATATAAAAAAATTTTTTTTTTTAAAAACTTCAAAATACTTCATTAATATATCCGGTACTTATGAGCCACTTTCCTGAGTAATAATAACACTGTTCATAAATGTGCAACAAGTAAAGGCATTTATAATATACGATATCTACAACATATTGAATACGATAGTTTCTTTAGGATATATTGATAAAGCAACGATCAGCCGCATAGCAAACGGCAGTATGCCTGATCGCTAGAATTATCGCTAGAAGTATCAGATAAGTATGCTACCGTCTTTCACTGAAAATCAGCAGTATACTTTAATATAAGGTTAATCAATCCAATTGCCTTCCTAGTTAAGAAAACGCACCAGCAACACTAAGAAGACCTGGATCATTAGCCACCAGTATATTATCCAGGGAGATTTTAACAGGTAGCAATGAAAGAGGGAACAAAATGTTGTAATCTATGCCTGAAACAAGGTGAAATAACACAAAGAAGAGGACGGGATGTGTGGTAACTGGGTGGTGATCATTTAAACAATTTACGTGTCCAGTGGACCACTTAGGGTATCTACCTTGTTTCCATTTAGCGGTAGGCCGTAGAACTTGTCCACGTTTTAAACCAGCATCCAGCAAAAATTCCACAAAATAATTAAGAATACAAGGATAGTTCACAATAGTTACTGTTGATTGCGGAGTTAACTTTAATTTGAAAAACCAACTTATCCAGCAATCAGAACTAATGGACATGCGTTTATTTGTTGTTTTATAGGCTCGGACCTGAGCTATTTAGAAATGCTAGGTAATCCATAGCCTTTCAACAATAAACAAGGACAAGGGAAATGGAACCATGTTCCAACTGATTGAGTAAAGTCAGATGTTACTGACTGAGAAAAAATTGCTCTATTGTATTTAAGATCGGGGCTTGCCGGATCGGGCCCCACGTTGGGCGCCAAGAATAATAAATAATAACTGTAACATACAACGTAGGATAGATGCAGAGTCGAGCTGATAGAAGTATAGACACCTTACGGAGCACGCGCTAGTTTTCCGGCTCTATCTCGTCGGCGATGGGGGGGGTTCAGGAAAAAATTCCGAGATGTTAAATGCTCGTTTGCAAATTATTAGTTATTAATATTTCGCGTGTTGTTTTGGGGGAACAGGTCGCCTATCAATCGGTTGAAACGACATCATAGACAAAGAAAACAAAAGTAGGTCTGCACTTATTTATGAATGTATAGTGTACGATAGCTACCACAGAGATGAAAATTGAGAGCAGCGTATGCCCACCCTACCATGATCGTCCAAGAACCAAGACATGTTTGAGACGATCCCTTGTACACCCTTGCTATTGTTTACATTGACTCAAGTCCGCTTTTCATAAATCCCGGAATGAGCGTAAGGAGCAGCAAATTTTACTCAAATTTTCGTCCCAGTTTGATTGATTGGGATGAATATAGGCTTTTATGGCCGAAATTACAGACCTATTAACACGCTCGGAGGCATTAGCTTGTGGTGCGTAGACCGCTGTATAGACATGGTTTATTCTATACTTTTGCATTAAATTATTAAAGGCATGCGACTTGAACTGTAATCCATTATCAGAGACTACCGTTTCGGGAACGCCAAAACAATGAAACAGGTCCTCTTCCAAAAATTGTATAATGGCGTCTGCAGTAAACTCTTTTACCAGCCTTGGATCTCGGATACGGACCGAGAAAGTCAACATAGAGTTTTTGAAAGAACCGATTACTGTCTCCGCTTTTTGCAAGTGGGGGTCTGAGTACATTATTTGGACTTTTAGTAGTTTTGCAGATCTCGCACTGGTTAATGTATTCTTTAACTGATGTCACCAATTTGGGCCAATAATAAGCGGAAAGTGGATTGTCATGAGCCATTTTTAATGCTATAGGCACTAACTCTAAGGGAAGCCATAATTTAAAAACTAAATGATCGGCAACTTTGTCTCCTGTTGCGTGCTCAGTTCGCCGATAGATAAAACCGTCCACTATTTTGACGTCAGGTAGCTGGTTTTGGTTTTTCTCTAGTTTTGTCCGCAGATTCTGATAGCCAGTCGATTGGAAACAAGGCGATTGCAGGTCTATAAAGGTAGAGACGTCGATGGCCGATAAGTCCTCAGTGTAAGTTCTTGATAAAGCGTCGGGCACAATATTTTTGGATCCTTTACGATGTTGAATCGAAAAGGTATACCCCTGCAGCTTCAACGCCCATCGTGCCAATCGGCTGCTTAGGTCTGTTTGGGCCATCAACCATTTTAAGGACGCGTGATCAGTATTCACTGTAAAAGGCTGACCCTCAACATATGCACGGAATTTGTTATACATACTATTGCGGCTAAGCACTCTTTTTCGGTAACAAAGTAGTTTCTTTGACATTGATTAAGTTTTCGTGACATATAGGCAATGGGAATCTCATCGCCCTGTTTATTTATTTGCATAAGGAGTCCTCCAATACCGGTGTGACTAGCGTCACAGTGAATATAAAATGGGGCCTCGAAATCTGGTGTATGCAATACAGGAGCCTTGCACATCGCCCTTTTCAGAGATTGAAAGGCTTTTTCATCTGGTTCCGACCATTCGAAACGACGTTTGTGCTTGAGGGCATCGGTGAGCGGTGACGCTAGCGAAGCACTATTGCAAATACATTTTTGGTACTATCCAGTCATACCCATAAAACGGCGAAGCTGTTTTAATGAGTGGGGCGCTGGATAGTTATTTATTGCCGAAATTTTTTCAGGGTCCATAACTATTGTTCCATAGCCGACCACATGACCTAAATACTTCACTTCTTTTACGCAAAATTTACTTTTCTCAACATTAATTGTCAATCCTGCGTTAGAAAGGCACATGGCTATCTCTTTCAATACAACAATATGTTTCTCAAAAGATTCAGAAACTATCAGCAGATCATCCAAGTATATAAAAACTTCATTTTTCAACCTAACAGGGATTATTCTATCTATTAGCTTTGACATCGTCGACGGTGCATTGGTTAGGCCAAAAGGCATGACCGTAAATTGGTAGAGGGCTCTACCTGGCACTGTAAAGGCTGTTTTATCCCAAAAACTTGGTTTTAGTGGTATTTGCCAATAGGCATCTTTTAAGTCAGGCTAGTTATGTACTCAGCCTTCGGAAGACGGCTGAGTATCCCGTCGATTAGCGGCATGGGATATGCGTCTTTTCGTGTTACTTCATTGACTTTACGACTATCAATGCAAAGTCTGACTTTGCCGGGCTTGCGCACAAGTACCACTGGCGACAACCAAGCACTGTCTGACTCCTGACTCCTGACTCCCAATTACACCTAGTGCAATCATGCGATCAAGTTCATCGAACATTAACTTTTCGATCGCTGGAGAGACGGCATAGTGTCTTAGTTTGATTGGCTTTAAATCGCTAACATCAATCACATGCTCAAGAAGGTTTGTCTTTCCTAAGCCATTTTTCGTAAAGGATGGAACACTGAATAGTCTTATTCAAAATTATTCGTTGCGATTCCGTCAATGGTCGATATGCACCCATATCTGGACCTTCGATGCTGGCCAAATTGGCAGTATTCGTCAAGACTGACGGCAGTAAATCGAATTCGGCCCAAAAATCAATACCTAAATAAAGATGCTGAACTAACGATGGGACTAGATAGAAGGTCAAAGTCTTGGTATTTCCTCTATACTGTACTTCGGTACGTAATTTTCCGACAGCCCTCTGTGTGTTACCATCTGCAGTTCGTATCGTAGAGCTTATGAGTTTGTGAGGTATTCGATCTTGTAATATGTTTTTAACAAAGCTCCTACCAATGCAACTAATGGAAGCACCAGTATCCAATAAACCAGTTACAAATCTGCCTAATATTAACACCTCTGCGTACGGCCGAATATCGTGGCCTACTATAGCGGATAGTAGGGACTTACTCTCGCGTTTTCGGTGTTTATAATAGGCATTTCTCCGAAACTTGGAACGTGCCATTCTCTTACTATGGGGGCTGACGACTTGATTATTAGTATGTTGAAGACGATGGTGTAAAGGTACATCTGGTAAGTCTGTAAAGTCCGGTAGATATATATTAGAAGCACTAGAAGCTTCTAATCTGCGTGCAATTTTCGGCGGTGCACGCGGCAAAGAGTTTTTTGCATGACTGCATCTAGCACAACTTGGTCTATATGTGTAACCTTGACCACAGCCATAACAGAAAACGCGGCGATCGGCCACGCAGTCTTGATAACGGTGGCCACTGCTGCCACAATTCCAACAGGTCAGACTTATGGCTGCTACATCGTTATCGCTTGTAACTGATTCATTATCAGAATTGGTATCAACCTCGTGTACAAGTCGGGGTGCTGGCCTTGGAGCGTGGTTTCGCCACTTGAGGCTTCTGTATTGTCTGGAAAAACACTTCTCGCTTCCTCACAACGCTTCTCAACTTAATTATGCTCTCGATCTTTTCATATAAAAGCTCGTGTTGGATTTCAGGTAATAGATTTGATCTAAAAGAGGCCAATAAATATGCTTATGGCAAGGGTTCAGATAATTTGTCGGCTATTGCAACAACAGCTTCGTAAAACTCATCGAAGGATTCGTTGTCTTTTGCTTGCGACGGTCGATTGCGGCTCGAATGTTTACATCTGTACGTTCTTCCCTGAACTGAACTAGCAAGGCGTTTTTCAATTCTTCATATTTTATTTCCTGTACGCTTTTGTGATAGCGCCAAAACCACTCGGTTGCG
>NW_026997635.1:0-26842 GCF_035044405.1 Drosophila montana
TCGCTTGGCCTCTTTGTGGCGCAAACTTGGGGGCAGATCGAAAAACAAATGGCATTTAACAAGAAAATGCTCTTTTGAGTCGCAAAAATTACAAATTTGCTTGTGATTGTTAGATGAAGATGCAATGAATGTGTTACGGTTCAATTTTTGTACATTTCTGGCCACCTGGTGGCTAGGTGTAGGTAACGTAGCGCTTTTCAAGTTTTCCATCATGCGGCATCTCTTCTCTAAGAACGCCGACCACCTGGGTAGCTTATCCGTTGCAAGCGCCTCCTCCTGTGATCGAGCTTGTGCAATATTGTGTGTATGAGTCATCCGTCAGCCAGCTCCTCAGTTGTTGACATGGTGCTAAGCGCCCGGGAGAGTATGCCCCCCAACACCGGCAGCCCGCTATAGCCCGCAGGGCCCACAAATGTAGCAACCTATTATCAAAACGCTTTATGAGTAACTCCAACGCCTTGTAGTAATTCACGTCGACAGGCTCTAACGATTTGATTGTGTTGAGGGCACCACCATCTAAGCACACACGTAAATGTTGTATTTTCTCAATCTTACTCAGGTCCTCATTGCTGCCTATGACAGTCTTGTACATGGCGTAAAAATCCGGCCAATCCTCGTATTAGCCGCTGAGCCTGGGCAGCTGCAATTTTGGTATGCGAGACTTACGGTTGAACAAATGTGTGCGTACTTTCAACAAAGCGTGGGATAGTTGTTGAATTGGCGTCCGTCATACGTCCGTTAGTGACTACATCCATTTGACGAGCGAGAGTGGATTTGATCTTCCAGTTAACCTTCTCGAAGTCTGAGCGTGCGTCCGTTGAAAGCTCGAGCAAATCTAATTTTTTTAGCCTTGACTGGCTGATTTCAAACTCGGCCTTCATGCTCTCCACAGATTCTATACGCACCATCAAATCGGCCTCGTCAAAGATGATCATCTCACCGGCGCTGAAGAATTCGTTCATTGCTAATAGTTGGCGTTGAACAGAAGCGCATTTGGCTTTGCAAAAGTCTTTTTCACTTGTCGAATTTTCCATTCTGTTTTTGGCGAGGTAATGTTCGGTTGGTACGTTTTGTTGAGTGCTCACTGTACTCCGGCCTGTCACCAAAATCCACTTATGGAGAAGAGCTTTGCCCTTGACCACTGCGAATGTCACAGAGTGAGCAGTGCGAGAATGCGATTACCGTTTTATGTGTGCAGCGGCTTGTGTATGTGTATGTATTGCGAGATCAATTGTAGCGGCACTTGCATTCACATATGTATGTACGTATGTATCTGCTCGACGGCTTCGTTTCTAAGCAAACGGTTGTGCTTGGCACTGATATGCACCAAACAGGCGATCTGCTAAATAACGCGATAAGATCGTTAGAAAGAAACGCGCACTCGGCCCTTTTTATGTTTTATAAATGTTAAAAAAAATCAAAAGAGCCTTTAGACTGCTTGTTATGCGTGATTTACTTCTCGAACTTACAACAATAACTATCGATAGATTAGTGATGAGCAATTTACAATGGTATTTTATGGTGGTTTAAAAATAATAGTATGTGACTTCAATATCGTGATTTGAGAAGTAAAGATATAATGTAATTCAGATAATTCACATATAATATTATTCAGAGGGCGTTCTGCAGCGATCACCTTTCATTTGAGGCGCCCTTTGATATGGCACAGCTCCAAGACCCAAGACCCAAACAACTGGTCAAACGTCCGATGAGGCGTATTGGCTAAAGATGGTCTGGTAAACGTTCGCGCTACTTCCAAATTGATAATCGACGTCAGCAAAGCAATTCGCTGAAACCCACGTTCCATTACCTATGACAAAATCTGTGCATTCGCAATTGCTTTTTGCAAGTTGGCTGCCATTAAATCTTGTGCTACTGTCGACTGAATTTCTAGTTGCTCTCTAGTTGCTTATTAGTTCTAGCTTGGGCATGTACTTGGTCTCGGATTATCTGCAGCTCTTCTTGCCTGCGACCTAGTTTCGGTTCCCTGATTAGGCATTGATGTCTGGTTAGAATGTGAAGCTTCCAATTCTTCGGCCAAATTCAACACAGATTTACTGAGAGAAGTTCGACAGACTGGACACAGATTCTTGTGCTCTGTTCGTGTACGAAAACACCCGTGATGAAAATAGTGTTTTCACCTATTGCCTAGAAATTGAGCTGGGTATTCCACTTCTTTTGATATCCCTATGAATTGAATTTTTTGCCAACTATGCCTAGTCCGTAATAGACTGTTATACTAGTTGTGGAACGATGAATGTCATTATTAATTAGAGATAGACAATCAGAATAATCAAACCTGACATTCCAACCTGCGTCACCACGGAACTTTGCAGCGATCTTTGTTCCTTCAGAATGTTTATCGTACCATTTAGGGTGTGGTTTATTCAGCTGCAAGGCGTAACTCTTTTGTTCACTTTCCTTGGTTCAGCTAGAATTCCACACTAACGTAATAACACGGGGAAATTAATATTCTTATGGGTTAATAGACTATTTAGCGGAAATTCAACCATGTTGAAGTTGACATAGTTCTAGGATGTCTCACAACAGCACAACAGAATTTTAAATGTATCAACAGTACTAATCTTGCAACTTTGGACAGGGGATATTGGAGGAAGGAAATTGAACCGAATATTTATATACCCTGAACCAATTTAAAATGGGTAAAAGGGGTATAATGCATTTGTGCATATGTATGTAACTGGAAGAAGGAATTATCTCCGACCCCATAAAGTATATATATTCTTGATCAGCATCAATAGCCGAGTCGATCTAGCCATGTCCGTCTGTATGTCCGAACGAAAGGATCTCAGAACCTATAAGAGCCTTAAATTTTATCTGTAGGTCCTCATAGTCCATGCGCAGATCGAGTTTGTTTCCGATAACTTGCCGCGTTTCCAAATTTTGGTAAATAATAAGAGCTAGAGTCACCAAACTTGATTTGTAGCTTCTAGAATAGTATATATATAAACACAAAGCTATAAATCAGATTAGTAAACCAACTTGTATTGCCTATCTAATTAAGCCACAATTTATATGCAATTGTCATTTTGACAATACACGAATATTTTATAGCATAACAAGATCTACTACTGAAAATTTCATCAATATCGGTTAAGACACACAAAAGAAAATGTGTTTTGGCCTGCGAAAACGTGCGGCAGCAAGCGCAATTTTTTTTTGGCTGGTGTGGCTGTTGCGTAGAGGCGGCAGCAAGTAATGCGGTCAGTTGCGAGCTCGAACCTGCCAAAGGAATTTTATTTTTTTTATTTATTTATAAAATATAATAAGATACTCTATCGAATAACGTCAAGGAGCGGATGGTTAGTTAACCAATTCGGCGTACGCGCTAGCATCGGCAGTGACTCGTCGGCATGCGGGCTACTAAATCCGCTGGTTAATTTGTACCCAAATTTATAAATCTATTTCGTTATAATTCGCGTACAGGATGAGGAAGATAGAGAGGAAAAGGGTTAGGGGTACAATAAGACTAGAAAAAATAGATTATAAGATTATAGATTATAGATGATAAGAAAGTTATAACAGGCACTACATAAAATCGGACCAGTCAGATGCACTGCTGTTGACATGCACATGCACACCCTTCCATGATCCTGCAATAAGGACAATTGAAAGATATATATTGGCAGGATTCCTAATGCTAGTCCTGATTTGACTAAGTGACCTCCCTTAGGCGATGCATGGTTTCAAAAAAGAGCAAATATTTACTCAGACATAATTTATTCTAATAATATTCTATTCTAATATATATTCTAATAAGGGCTGAACCTAACATATTTTTGGGGAAGTGTAGAAGCGGCTGTAACAGATTTTTAAATCATACAAAAATAATTTAAAAAAAATATATATAAATATAAATATATCAGCATTCATATTGTATCTTATATTAATTAATTACAAAAAAAAATCATAATATAAACAAGAAATTTTAGAATCTTGCCCGTGGAACGTTTTGTGCGAAACATTTTAGATATTTCCTTTCCACTAAGTAAACGCCCGTGGAAAATTGAAATCTACTGTTTCCATCTTGAACTCCACTTCCATTTAAAAATAAATTTTAAAATGCATCGATTTAAGAACCAAATGCTGGAATCAGAGGCTTCTGCCCTTGTTAGTCTTGTGGTAAGAGTCTTTAGGCCGAATATATAACTTGCGTTTACAGACACGAATTTTATTGTGTGGTGAACTTTTTCAATAGTAGTGAACTTTGCAAAGGCGTGTCAAATACATTCTGATAAAGATATTTGAAAATAAGTTTGAAATAATAACACAAAAAGTTAAGTTAATTGTCTTCGCTGGATTTTCACAGTTGCGGATAGAATTTTTTAAATCGCTGAAACACGTATTTATTAACCTCTAAAGTCGAGCTTTGAAACTAAATTTGATGCAAATCGTACAAAACAATATTTTGCGAACAATGTGAAAAACGTCTCAAATGATTTATCATATTGATCCTTGGAAATAAATTTGAGCGCGAAACGTCACCCACCACATCTTTGACCCCCATTTCCACCAAGAAGAAATGGATGACTCGAAAAGTGTGAAACACCCCTCAAATTAATTTAAGCAAAGATCTTTGAGCATTAGTTAGAGGCCGTTCGGATGTTAAACAAAAAAGTTTCATACAACAATTTTTCGCGATTTTTCCACACTTTCGGGTGAAGTTTCCGGAAACCCCGGCATAACGTACACCTTCATCACATAAGGTAACTACGTGGTCAAACAGGACAAACAGTTTTATATATAAAGATATTCATAAAGCAAATATTCAAGATTAGTTATTCGGTGAGGTGCTCCAGCTCAGCTCAGTTTACACGTAAAAGAGATGCTTTTACCAGCTTTTATTGGATTTGCAACTAACGCAGCTATTAATAAACATTTTTACGAAGAATTCGTTCTAAAGGTGATTCGTACACTGTTTTAAAACGTCAGTCAAGAGATCTTTCGGAATCCACAGCTTCCATCACAAGTCATCGGCTATCTGTTCGCCATTTGCGTGATCTGTTCTGGCATTAATGATATCGTCAACAACTTTGAGATACTTTCTTTCTTAATTCCGCATACTCCATGGAATTAAAATGTAAAGGTTTTAAGTCAATGGATTTATCTACACTAAGTGAAGATAAGTCCTTCGTCTGTATGCGAGGGAGGGCATCTTTTTGACATCCTTTTCTATGATGGATTTTGATGGAAAATGTTTGTAATCTGAGAGCCCTCTTTAATAATCTCGAACTCAGATCAGATTGAGCCATTTTAACGACGCACTCTATTTCTTTTACCGAATAATTGCAATGTCATTTATTCAGTTTTTGTGACAAATAGGCGATCGGAAGATCACTACCAAACGAATCCTTTTGCATTAGCGCACCACCCACGCCGGTATGACAGGCCCCGCATTGTATCTCAAAAGGCAATGAAAAATCCGGGCTATGCAAAACTGGAGCTTTGCCAAAATATATTGTAAACATTAGGTTAGCATAAGATTCAAGAATAAATGTAAAGTCAGTCTGTACTGAAGAATCAAACCCAACAGTTGGTTATTTATTTAAATAGATGAATAGATAAAGAACAAAACATAGCGAAAAGCTTCTAACAACCTCCGTCAGCCAGGACACAATTTGTTATCTCTCTCGGCCACGGAAGATAACTGGTGCAGCCGGATTCGGACTTATCATAGCCATGTAGGCGAGGCAATAGATACGTAAATAGAATAGAACTCTAGCAATACGTTGGCGAGAGCAAAAACAAGGCTGAACTCGAACACCAACGAAATATGTAACAAAAAGTCAAACGCAACTACACAAGCGAAGGCATGTACTAATAATAAAGGGCGGAATCTAACCGTCTTGTGAAACTAGATGGACTCAAACCAATTTCGATGATCTCTTATTTGGCCACAGACTAAAGAATGGTGGGAATTCCATCGAGCAAATTCCATTCGTCGCATTCAACTATCTGCAGTCGAACCAAATTATAACACAGAATGGGGTGGTTAAAAGTAACATTGCAAAAAAGCAAAAAAAGAATGATAATAATAATAATAATAATAACAAACACAAAAATAAGAAAATAAAAAAGAGAATAATGAACTTACAAATAAATAAAAAAAAAATTCGAAAAAAAATTTTTTTTTCAAGTTCGAAACTATTAATTAATTATTCACAAAGTTAAGATTATAAAATAAACAACTTACTCTTATTACAGAACATTGTGAGACACAAAAACACATCACACACGAAAACACAAATACCCTAGAAACAAAACAGATTACAATTAGTTATACAAGTAAACACATACAACAATATAAAAATAATTTAAGTTTAAACATAAGACATATACACAACTATATTGAAACCACTTATCTGTAACGCTGGTGGCTGTAGGCGGTTATAATAGTGCACTGATTTCTATATATCTGAGTAAGGTTGGTATTCAATGGCACATCGTGTCCTTCGTTTTACTTATTCATTTTCCTTTTTATTCGTCGCCAAAGCACAGCAAGTCCCAAGTCGTTGTCTTTTGGTTTCCACGCACAGAATGACTGGACCTAATTTTTTTGCGTCCTCTTTACCCGGCGCTTTGCTCGTCGTTTTTTCTTTTTCTTTTTGTGCTTCCTTCTTTTTACAACAACACTTGGGCCATGCTCATCTGAGAGTCTCTCTCGCTCTCCGACTATGCTCTCAGCAACCTTGGGTCACACTAACAAAATATCGATAGCTAGTATCGTTCGAATATCATTTATTGAACATTGCTTAGTTATTTACAAACATAATAATGATAATATTACTTCTCCATCTCCGACACGGCCTTCCTGACACTCACACGTCCTCGTGTGTCGTGCCGTACATAATAACAACCAAATACTTAGTAGCTTCCTGCCTTGCTCAAGTTACTTATCATTTAATTTTACATTCGTTCTTCAATTTCTTTTAACAATAGATAATTTTAACTCAAATTCATTTTCAAATCTTTATCTCTATTCTTACATCATACTAGAGCCACACGCTCTTTTTTTTTTTTTGCTTTTTTTTTATCTTGCTCTTTAACATTTCTTTCTTCTTTAGTACCACTGTACCATAGTACCATCACTCTTTCATATTTCTTTTCTCAATATCATATCATTCATTTCATACCACGTTCTAAGGCTCTTGCTGTCTCAATACAACGCTCTCACGCACTCTTTGCGTCATGGTCTCTCTTTAGACCCTCTTGACCCCCGCCACGCGACATCAACCGCGCCGCACGTGATGTTCGACTCTCACTAGCCTACACTTGTGCCTTCGGTTGACCATCGTGTTGCGGTCGTAGCCTTCGTGTATGATTCAATTAAACGCACTCACCGGTGCCACAGTGCATGGTACATCTTTATCATCCTTGCCCTCGAGCAGGTGATCAACCTCAGCTGCGACTAGCCCACTTGGCATAGCCCGCAACTGTTCATGAGCATACTTATACGTTCTCTTACTAGATAAAGATTTTAACACATAACGGTCACCTTCAAGTACTTCAATTATCAAAAATGGTCCTTTGAACTTAGGATCCAACTTCGTTTGGTGACGTTCTTCACACTTGAGCAAGACATGGTCGCCTACGCCAAATCTCACAATTTTGGCCTTATCTCTATCATATCTCTGTTTATCATACTCAGCATTACTTATCATGTTTCGTTGGGCTCGAGTTCTAACACCTTCTACATCTACTTTTTCTTCTTCCACTAAAGGTATCATACCCAAAAGTCTTGCCTCTTTTCCAAATAACATCTCCAATGGACAGGCCTTGGTGAACTGAATATCTTTTACTGCATCTTGCCAAGATCGATTACTTGTCTCTACAGCCGTCAACATTGCTTTCATGGTACTCATAACTCGCTCTACCTGACAGTTCGCGCGACTGGCGCCAGTTGCTATCAAATGAAAATCAATCTTTTGTGTCGAGCAAAACTGTCGGAAGTCATTACTTGTAAAACTACGACCCTGATCAGCAATTATACGATTTGGAACCCCGATATGGCAGATTTTACTGCCTCTATGCAACTGTCAGTATCAAGGCTAAGAGTGTGATGAAGATACACGAATTTAGTGAAAGGATGGATCTGCACTAACACGTATTCCTTGCGATCACTCTTGCCACTCAGTTTTCCGCTAATAGCAATATGTATCGTATGCCATGGTATGTCGATCTTCGGTATGGAATGCAATTCTATTTGTGCTTTTTGTTTTTTATCTTTACTATCTTTAATAAAAATGTTGTCATTATCTTCTATTTTCTCTACTATATATGGTCCTAAATATACTGGGTCTAATTTGTGCCCTGTTTCGTTTCTTATAAGTACTTTATCTCCTACTTTTAATTCAAAATTTTTTGTTTTTTCATCATATGCTAATTTCCTATAAGCCTTGGCTTTTTCTAACATAATTCTAGCTCTTTTGTATGCTATTTCCAATCTAAACTTTATTTCCTTAGAATAGTCATCTAAATTATAAATAGGATCTATGTAATTAGTTTTGTTTAAATCTATGAACTGTTTTGGTAGTCTGCCAAATACTAGTTCGTATGGACAATACTCATGCGTTGCTGATGGTGTCGTGTTGAAGCAATAAGTGAAATATTGAATCCAGACATCCCAATCAGTTTTGTCTGCAGAGATGTATGAACGAATGTATTCATTAAATGTCCGATGGCTTCGTTCTATTGTCCCTAATGTTTGATGATGATATGCAGTAGAGGTGAGATTCTCGATCTTCATATACTTGCATAAATCAGTTAAAATCTGGTTTTTATACTCTGTTCCCATGTCCGAGATGAACGTCTTCATTGGACCAAACTTGAGTATGAAATTTTCGAATATAGCTTTTGCGACATTATTTGCGCTTTTGCTTTTTATTGGAATGGCTACTAAATATTTTGTAAGGTCACATATTAATGTGACTATGTATTCATTACCATTTTCCGATTTAGGTAGCGGACCAACTGTATCCACTATCACTATATCGAAAGCATTCACAGGTGTTTCTGTGAGAGTCAAAGGAGTTTTTGTGTGCGTCTTTGTTTTAGACATTTGGCATTTTTGACATCTACGTACGTACTCTTTTATATGACGTGTCATATTTTTCCAGTAGTAGTGTCTTTTTATTTTCGCTAGCGTTCTTGTTATGCCGCTATGACCTCCTTGAATTGGGTCGTCATGGTATGTAGACAGTGTTTGTTGTATCTCTTTTTCATCTTTTATTTGGGTCACCGGCTGGAGTAGCGTACTCTTAAAGATTTTAATATTTTATTGCCCATATTTTTAAAAGAATCTATTGAAACTGATTCAAAGATCTTTTCGCTCGGTGCCACTTTGAGTTGGCTGATTTTTAATATACCGGCCTCTTTTTCGACCCTTTGGAAGAACTGACCTAGGTCGAGAACTCCATTAGTATATAAATCGCTAACTTCAATTCTTGCGATAATTTTATTTCCATGTTTAAATAAACATTTAGATGCTGTTATGCGCAAGGTCACTACTTTTCGTACTTCATCATTTGTAATGACTTCATGTACGTTGGGCTTATATGACTTTGCCTTGGCAGAAGTTCATAATTTTCTACTGTACAGTTTTTATTTTGTCTACTTTGTCGCCTGGTAGTGACTTTCAGGACTTTATGTTGCATATCTTTGAGTTCTTTTATATTAATACGCGAAAGTGCGTCTGCTACGAAATTATCTTTCCCCTTTAGGTATTCTACTGTGAAGTCGTATTCTTCAAGCTCTAGCCGCATGCGAGTTAATTTCGAACTGGGATTAGTCATAGAAAAAAGATATGTCAATGGTCTGTGATCCGTTTTAATAGTAAAGTGTTTGCCATAAATATATGGTCTAAAATGGGTAATTGCCCAATGAATTGCCGCTAACTCTTGTTCTGTTGTGCTCTTATTGCTTTCCCCTTTTGTAAATGAACGAGATGCATAAGCTATTGGGAGCTGAATTCCGTCACGGTTCTGAGTTAGAACCGCTCCGCAAGCTTGTTTACTAGCATCTGTTATAATGCAAAATTCTTTGCGAAAATCAGGATATTGTAATAATGTGGGGTGCATAAGCTTTTCTTTAAGGTATTGGAATGCGTTTTGGCATTCACTTGACCATTCAAAAGGAACATTCTTTTTACATAATCTAGTTATGTGCCGTGAATAATCGGCGAAGTTTTTTATAAATCGACGATAATAATTGCAGAATGCTACAAATCGTCTCGCGCTGTCCGCATCATGAGGGACAGGATAATTTTTGATGACGTCAAATTTCTTGTCATCTGGCAATACTCCTTTGTCAGTGCATTTGTGACCTAAGAATGTCACTTCATGCATGAAAAATGAACATTTTTCTGGATGCAACTTTAGGTTATATTTCCTACATACATTAAAAACATCAGTTAAGTTTTTAATCATGTGTTTTTCGGAACATCCTATCACCATTAAGTCATCCATATAAAGGAATGCCTGAGAGGGTTCTAAACCCGAGAATGCTATAGTCATTTTCTGAAATGAATTTGGTGCTATTTTAAGACCAAATGGTAATCGCGTGAAGCGATATGAGCCATTGCTCGTTGAAAAATTATATTTCTTGAATTTTCTTCAAGTTCAATTTGGTGGAAACCTGACATTAAGTCAAGGCATGAAAAGTATTTAGCTCTGCCCAGTTGGTCTAGAATATCATCAATTCTGGGGAGCGGGAATTTATCAGAAAGTAGTTTTTTGTTGATTTGGCGATAGTCAATTACTAATCGCCATTTCTTTTCTTCCGAATTTGGTAATGATTTTTTCGGAACTAACAAGAGTGGGCTGTTATACTCGGATACAGACGGTTCTACGATTTTGTCATTTATTAATTTCCCTACTTGTTTTTGAATTTCTTCAACGTGGCTATGCGGGCTTCTGTAGTTTTTAATATAAATGGGTTCATCATCTTTAAGTCTTAATGTTTGTTTATAAAAATTATTTGTCGCTATTGGTTCGGTTTCCAGTCCGAACACATCACTATACTTGGTGCATAATTCTGTTAGTTGACTTTTGAATTGTTCTGGAAAATTTTTCTTTAATTTTGAAAGTACTTGTTCGCTTCTATTTTCTGGATTAGTGCTATGAATGTCGTAATCTGTTAAATTTTCATATTGGATTTTGTTTACTTTGACCAATTGGTCGAAATTAGTTGTGTTTAGAAGGCGAATGTATACATGTTTGGATGCTGCTATTGTATTTGCAACATAAATTCCATTATGTATTTCTTGATTAGGAACAAATATATAATCATTTACTGTATTAATGTCTATTTTTCGAATTACTTGGGATCTGGCTGGCAAGAGAACTGTATTGTTGCCAGCACTATATGTTATCGGAACATAAATTGGATAATTTAAATTTTGAGGTCTAATTATAAACCAGTCTTCACTTGGTTTGAAATCTAATTGACAATTGAATTTTTTAATAAAATCAATGCCTATTATTCCATCACACGGTATAGAAAAATCGGAATCTACTAAATGAAATTCGTGTGGAATAATATATTTTGTTGATTGAAGTTCTATTGAAGTTGTTCCTTGAGATTTTATTACACCTTGGCCTATGCCTTGGATGTTTATAATTTTTTCTTCTTGAATTTTGAAATTATCTGAATTTATTTTTAAAAGTGAGATATCTGCACCAGTATCTATTAGGAATGTGAGTTTATTTTCAGTTGAATGATTATAAAAAGTGACAAATATATTAAGACTGTAATTGATGGAATGAACCTTTACATTTACTGGTTGTTTCCTAAAGGGTTCTGAGAGTTTTCCGGCGTATTTTGCGCCATTCTCACATTGTTACTATTATAACCTTGGTTGGAGTTACCTCGGCCTCTTCCTCTATTTTGGCCTCGTCTTCCTCCACGGTTATTGTAATTATTGTTATTGTTGTTACCGCCTCGGTTATAATTGTTGTGGTTGTAATTTCTGCCACGATTATAACCTCGGCCTCCTCTATTATTATTGTTTGCACCTCGTCGATAATACAGGACAGTGTTACTTTGACCTGTTATCTCCGTGCAGCTATTGACAAATTTGGAAACGGCATCATTCATATTTATGAATGTGCCTGCCTGCATGATAAGTTTTACCTTATCAATTGAACAATTTTGGGTCATAGCTTTTACAGCTGTTGTAGTGCTGTATTTGTTTGCTAGTGATTGGCTTAGACCTTCACTGATATAGGCGCCTTCAAGGGCCTTTGCCAGTTTTTCCACCTCTTGGGTGTATTGGTTAGCCGTTTTATTTTTCTGTTGCAGATTAAGAAGCTTAGCAGATACAACTTCTACCGATTCTCCTTTTACTGCATTTGATAGTTGCGTAATGATTGCAGCAATTGTCTGCTCATTACTTATTAAATTTCTCGCATGGCCTTTTAGCTTTGTTTTTATAAGGCTTATGGCTGTTAGCTCATGTGTGCCTTTTAAGGTTTCTAATAGATTCAAAGAATCTAGAAAACTTTGTAGATTTTCCGGCTTACCGTCAAACTCTGGTATCAGAGATGTGGCTAGCTTGATAAATTCTACAACTGTTTGTGCCATGTTTACTAATTTTGTGTCTTCTATTTGGTCGTTTGTCAGGAGTGACTTATCAAATGTTACCGGTGTATTTAACACTGATGGCAGATAAAGCTGGAGATCATACTTTTTATTTAAGTTTACCAGATTATCCCTTAGACGCTGTAAAACGTCTGAAGTTTGGACTCTGTGTAAACTTGGCAGTTTATTTTGACACTCGGTAACTAGACTCCTGATTTCATTGTAGTCATATATAAGGATCTCATTATGTTTAATTATGGTGGGTCTTAAAACTGGTGCGCTTTTATTAAGGCAATTGTATGATTTATCAAAATTTTCCCAATGCCGCTTTATTTTTTCTACTATTTGGAGCCAGTCCATGTGAACTTCCCCTAGTTAAATATTTTATCGACTCATGTAACGCTTCCTCAGTGATTTTTTATGAAGAAGATAAATCTTCAGAAGGATGTTTGCTGAGGCTATTACAATGAGAATTATTAGCAGTATGTTTGTTAACTGCACATGGGGAGTGGTGTCTACAACTTCAACTACGTTAACTACATTGGCAGTGTTATCATCTGCCTTTGATTGTTTTCCCCCCATATTCCTATATAATTACTCTTGCTTTTTGTTTTGAATACTACCTATGCAGACGTACTAAGACAATTGTTGTCTGCCCAAGAATCGGATGCTCCAATAATTGTTTTTATTTTGACGTTGGGTAGTGTAGATTATTCCACACTCTATTTTAGAACATGAATAGAGTGGACTTGTCACTGTACCGAATTTTTCTAAATATTCGGATTCGAACTCATATACTGATATGAATTCTCTATGCCTTTGCAAAATTTGTATGGCTCGCATACGAAAGCCTGTATAGTCGTTATATACCTTGCTAATCCTGTCCTCAATCATGACTAATTCTTGAACATAATTTTTGAAATACCTAATGAGGCAAACGGAGCACTTATTTCTTTGTATTCTAACTGAACGAATTATTACTTTTTAATTTCCTCTTTTCAATTTAAAATTCTTGTATATTCTCAAAGTTTAGTAATGTTTTTGTACTTATGTACAATAAGATATATATATTTTTTTTTTTCGCTTTTTAATCTGGGCAGAAGACCATTTTTTTTTTGTTAAGCTTTTTTTTTTTCTTTTAATATAAATATTCATATATAATATAGGATTCTTTTAATATAAATATTCATATATAATATAGGATCATACACAAAATTAAAAAAAAAGGAATTATTTTAAAAATTACAAATGCGTAATGTTAAATTTGTTTTCGTTTACTTTTACAAGACAAGGTGTTGTAGTACCGCTTTATAAGCACCAGTCTTGACACGTGAATATGTTATTTATTGTTTCGGTGGCAGTAGCATTCTTTGGCTATGAGTTTTGTTAGTTAGTTAGAGCAGGACTGAGTTAAACATCCATATATATATGTCGGAGATGGAGAAGTAATATTATCATTATTATGTTTGTAAATAACTAAGCAATGTTCAATAAATGATATTCGAACGATACTAGCTATCAATATTTTGTTAGTGTGACCCAAGGTTGCTGAGAGCATAGTCGGAGAGCGAGAGAGACTCTCAGATGAGCCTGGCCCAAGTGTTGTTGTAAAAAGAAGGAAGCACAAAAAGATAAAGAAAAAAACGACGAGCAAAGCGCCTGGTAAAATGGACGGAAAAAAATTAGGTCCAGTCATTCTGTGCTTAGAAACCAAAAGACAACGACTTCGGACTTGCTGTGCTTTGGCGACGAATAAAAAGGAAAATGAATAAAGAAAACGAAGGACGAAATGTGCCATTGAATGCCTTACGCCGATATCAGAAGTGGGTTCGGCCTCGCCACCAGACCACTCTGGCAATCACTGGCGTGCACTTTTCGAGGCGCAGAACCGAAGTTTTATGGATCTAATTCAATCCATGCAGGCATCAGGAAAGGCTGTTGAAAAAGCAAAATTTGTGAACCTGCCAAAGTACAATCCCGACGCTGTGTGTGCAGATGCTGCGGCCTGGTGCAAAACGGTGGACATAATCATGGCTGAGAATCCGATAGAAGGCAGCGCACTTGTGATGGCACTCAGTGACTCGCTTTAATGTGGAGCATCACAGTGGCTATCGCTGATCTGCTACACGGGAATCAAATGGCCTGAGTTTCGAGAGCTGTTTGTTCAGCGTTACGAGGGATTAGAGACGCCGGCAGCCATTTTGCTGAACATCTTCAAGGGGAGCCCAAAGCCGAGCGAGTGCTTGTCTGTATATGGCAGCCGCTTACTGACGTCACTGCTGTCTAAATGGAAAACAATGAATCTGGAGGAAATAGCGGTGTCCGTTGTGCTAGCCCACGCATCCAAAATAGACAACCGACTCCAGCGCTTGCTATTCACTACCAATATCAGTACACGCAGTGAATTGGAGCAGCAGTTGCGAGCGTATGCGTTTGGCAAACGGAACGACTACTATAGTGTGGATCGCAGTCAGGGTTTTGGTGTTTCGATAGATGCCAACAAATTCGAGATATATAAGATCAATACTGTCAACACGCTGTCCGACATTGCCAAAGTGGATTTTGCAAAGCTCATAAATAACGATCCAGAATTGTGTGAGTCAGACAAGGTCAGACTAGTCGAAATATTGGAGCCATATGCACACAGATTTATAAAGAGCATCCCAAATAGTCGAGTGACAACTGGGGAGCTGGAAAAAAATGATGGATGCGAATAAAACCGTAATGAGGCGTCCGTATAGGCTTAGCTCAGAAGAGAAAACGTTAGTGAGAGGCAAACTACAAGAGCTTCTAGAGAATGGTGTCATCCATCCGAGCTGCTCTCCACTTGCGAGTCCAATGCTGCTAGTAAAGAAGAAAAAATGGTGATGATCGACTATGTGTGGATTATAGAGAACTGAATGCGAATACGATTGCGGATAAGTACCCTCTGCCTTTGATATCTGACCAGATCAATAGACTGCGTGGCAGTAAATTCTTTTCGAGTTTAGACATGGCAAACGAGTTTTATCAGGTACCCATACATTCTGACTCGATAGAACGTACTGCGTTTGTAACACCTGGGGGTCAGTACGAGTTTCTTTCCATGCCATTTGGTTTGAAAAATGCATCTTCTGTCTTTCAACGAGCGATAACGCGAGCTTTAGGTGAACTGGCCTATTCATATGCCATAGTGTATATCGATGACGTTTTAGTGGTGGCCGGCACGAGGGAGGAGGCGTATGATCGACTTGAAAATGTGTTGAATGTCCTGACTGAGGCCGGATGCTCATTTAATATAGCCAAATGCACATTTATGAAACCAAGTGTTGAATATCTGGGGTACAAAGTTGAAAATGGCGAACTAAGGCCGAATCCGCGGAAGATAGAAGCTTTGGAAGCTTTGCCACCACCACAGTCAGTGAATCAACTAAGACAGTTCATAGGTTTGTCTTCTTAATTTCGGCAATTTGTTCCACGATTCTCCGAGCAAATGAAGCCACTGTATTTACTGACCTCTAAGAACAACCAGTTTGAATGGGAACCAAAACACGAACAAGTACGACAGAAAATCATTTCAACACTAGTGAGTGACTCCGTTCTGATAATCTATGATCCACAGTATCCTGTTGAGTTGCATACCGATGATAGTTCGATAGGGTATGGTGCCATATTGATGCATAAGGTAAATGGCAAATCGAGGGTTATCGAGTATTATAGCAAATGCACTACAGCGGCAGAATCAAAATACCACTCATATTAGTTGGAAACTTTAGCCGTGTTTAATGCTGTAAAACACTTCCGCCATTACCTGCACGGCCGTCCTTGATTGCAATTCTCTGAAAGCTAGTCGACATAAGATTGAGTTATCGCCTAGGGTACATCGCTGGTGGGCATATCTACAATCATTTGATTTTAGCATAGAGAATAGAAAAGGGAATCATATGGCACATGTAGACTGTAGTGCGTATATGCCCTTACAGAATACCCTGTACTTAAATTTAAAGTATGCAGCACTTTGTTGCATACAATAACAATAATATAGTAAACAAGCCCAGAGCCACTTTATGTATTGGCTCGGTCTCATATTACGCAGCGCGGTTCACTAGCCTCACTAGCTGACCGTTTATGTTTACGCTGCATATTCCACGCTCCGTCTGAGCGCATTCCGAGAGCAATATATATGCTCACTAATACAGGCATATGCGAGCTACTCACTCTCCCTCTCTTTGTAGCTGTTAACGAATAAGAGCATAAGTATATATGTATATCCATAGGCTAAGCGCAAATTATTAAAATCGAATAAATTCATTCTGAACAAAGATACAAAACAGCACTAACGTGCTGGCCTTTTTATTAAAGAGTGTTCATTTTACATGGCGACCGTGACAAGTGTCACGAACATGTTAAAAAATAACATGTGCATATAAAATATAAAATATACAACTGGAGGTGCAGCAGCGGCAGCAGCAACAACAATCATCGGCAGAACACATACTAAAATTGGCACGATACAGCGAAGATTACCATGGATTAACAACATCATCGACAAAAATACAACTGAATGTGCAGCAACGGCAGCAGCAACAACAATCATCGGCAGAACGCATACTAAAATTGGAACGATACAGAGAAGATTACCATGGATTAACAACATCATCGACAAAAATACAACTGGAGGTGCAGCAGCGGAGGGAGCTATATACATATATAAAAAAAAAAAAATTACTACAACCTGCTTTGAGCTGGACTGGAGCTGGAAAAATCAAAACATATACTGAGTGAGTACAGGGCATGTGCTCTAAGGCAAAAAATAAGCCAAAACGCAGTGGCATTAAGGAGCGAATCAGACGGAGAAAGTCTGAAATCGTAAGACTCCTATATAAATGCAAAAATCCCCTCCAATGGGACACTGCAGTGAAACTAAATGACGAACTCGAACATCTCGAGTCGTTATTAGAATCAAAGAGCGAGCCCTGTCCCTCAGATATAAATATAAAAACTAACAAAGAATCATCGTCCACCGCCAAGACAGATACCAGCACGCCCACGCAGATGCCCACCAGATTGTGAGGGCCCCCTCTACAGCCCCCATTGCGAGGGCACCTGCCGCACTAAGGAAGCAGAGTCAACCAACGCATGAGAGGCAAACCGCCGCTTATGCCTACGAGGGAATACAAAGCAACTAAGACGAGTTGCATGAGAGGCAAACCGCCCCTTATGCCTACGAGGGAATACAAAGCAACTAAGACGAGTTGCATGAGAGGCAAACCGCCCCTTATGCCTACGTGGGAATAAAGAAGACCCTATAACAACAGTACCGGCAGCGCCCAACATATTAAATTAAATAGTAATAAATAAAACTTAAAAATTGTAATGCCCGACGACAATTGAGTCGACCGGCAAGACGTTTGGCCCGAACAGCCATTCGAAACAATAGGTAGGAAAAAATACAGATTGTAAAAAAAAAAGAAAAACAATTAAGATGCGTTTTAAGCAGAAAACAAACAAGCAAAACAAAACCCGACTTGTAAACAATAATATCTTGATCATGTCTTTAATTAATTTTTTTTTTTTTGCTCATTGAGGATACGATACCGCTTACGTGCGAATATAGCGTGTAACACATGATGAAGTATGAAATTTAAATAATGTCGGTGAACAATGATTTATGAAAGTGGTGTTTGATCTCAAATCAGCACCATCAGTAAATGAATAAGACTTTAGTTTTCGTACATATGAATTTAATTATATTCCACAAACAAAAATACCGTTCCTTGCAAAAATCATTGTTTACAAAAAAAACATGATCGGTTTATATTTGTTTAACTTGGCTTTTAAGGATATATATACTAGGAATAATTCAAAGACAGCTGTTGGCACCGAGAATCGTGCCGGGGCGCGTATTTGTCATGGATTTATAGCGTCGAAAAGAAACAACTATTTCTTTTGGTTCGTTGTACGCTGTACGATTCGATTTTATTCGATTCGATGTACTATACGATACGATATGCTGAAATCTTTATTATCTTTCTATTATTTAACAACCTATGTTTTACAAGTTTATGAGACTTACATTTGTGTTCCGCACGCGCTTCTGTTCTCTTTCACTTCTGCTCAGCTGCAAGCACAAAGCGAAAATGAACCTCTACGTAAAAAATTGTGCAGCTGCGTGCGATCGAATTTGTATGTGACAACAGCTATTTCCCCTTCGCCCCGTTACATTCCCCACCCCATAATTCACGAACGTCCGTGCAGTGTTACCAACTTTAATGTCAAGCTGAGCTAGCTTAACGGCGGGCCGAGTAATAATTCCAACGGTCCATTACCTATGACAAAATGTCGTATGCTTCTGGCGACTGAAATTCTTGTTGCTCTATTTTTGATATCGTCCACAGCAATCTCCAGCGTGTATCAAAAGACCAGGGCAGGTATTACAACCTGCGGAGACGAGAGTGGCGACCTTCGTTAGACTCGAATTTACGGATGGACCCGGAGATCATCGCCATAAACGCCGCCGTGGAAGCGACGGTATCGTCGTCGAAGTAAGGGGGGGGGGGGGGGGTGTGAGGCGCCCACTATGGTAGCCACCCCACAGTTCATATTTGTAGTTATAGGATATAAGTATTGTTAGTTTATAAGCATTAATTGTATTAGAATAAGAGCATAGTAAATTAAGGGCAAGGCGCCACGTAGCCAGCAAGGCGCAATTTAATTTTGAATTTAACCGCCTTCCATCGCAGCAACCGTGCGTTGCTGATCGGTTGCTCAATACCGTCTTCGAGAGCGCAACTTCAGTTCGGCGGCGAAGAGCGAAAGCTCCGAGATGAAGTTGCGAAAGCTAGCGGCGAAGTTGAGCGACCGAGGCAAGCCCACGGATCGCTTGCGAGCGTGCCGGCAATTTTGGAGCGGCCATCAGGGTGAGTAGAAGTGCATCGCAAGAGATAACGCGAGTGAAGAGAAAATACAGAGTGTATAGCGGAGCGCTAGAGCTCCGAACAGTGCGGCAGGGCCCGAGTTTAGGAAACAGAGTAGGATAGTGTTTAATTAATAAGGAGCAACACAAATGAGTTAGAAAAGAAAGTCTGCTAGTTTTGATTTTATTTCCTGTTAGCCTTATTCTCTAACATCGGGGCTTACCGATTTTCAACATAGCCCTCTTCCCCTAACGAGGCTGCTGCCCAGTATAGTGTGTTGCGAGGCTGCTGTCCAATAGTGTTAGCGGCACGAGGCTATGGCGCGAGAGTAGGTATTTCGAGTTTGCTGTCTGGTATTGTAAGCGGTGCGAGGCCACGGGCCAAAAGCTGTTATTTTGAGTTTTCTATCTGGTAGTATGTGCGATGCGAGGCCACGGGCCAAGCTCCAAGCTCTAAGACCCTGCAAATTTAATTCCCCAAACAACTGGTCAAACGTCCGATGAGGCGTATTGGCTAAAGATGGTCTGCGATATGTTCGCGTCAGCAAAGCAATTCGCTGAAACACACGTTCCATTACCTATGACAAAATTTGGGTTTGCTGAGCTAAAGCAGTGGACATTGCATTCTCAATTGCTTGTTGCAAGCTGGCTGTTATTAAATCTTGTGCTACTGTCGACTGAATTTCTAGTTGCTCTCTAGTTGCTTATTAGTTCTAGCTTGGGCATGTACTTGGTCTCGGATTATCTGCAGCTCTTCTTGCCTGCGACCTAGTTTCGGTTCCCTGATTAGGCATTGAAGTCTGGCTAGAATGTGAAGCTTCCAATTCTTCGGCCAAATTCAACACAGATTTACTGAGAGAAGAGCGACAGACTGAACACAGGTTCTTGTGCTCTGTTCGTGTACTAAAACACCCGTGATGAAAATAGTGTTTTCACCTAGTGGCTAGTAATTGAGCTGGGTATTCCACTTCTTTTGATATCAGTATGAATTGAATTTTTTGCCAACTATGCCTAGTCCGTAATAGACTGTTATACTAGTTGTGGAACGATAATTGTCATTATTAATTAGAGATAGACAATCAGAATAATCAAACCTGACATCCCAACCTGCGTCACCACGGAACTTTGCAGCGATATTTGTTCCTTAAGAATGTTTATCGTACCATTTAGGGTGTTTATACAGCTAGTGGTTAGTTCAGCTGCAAGGCGTAGCTCTTTTGTTTACTTTCCTTGGTTCAGCTAGAATTCCATACTAATGTAATAACACGAGGAAATTAATATGCTTATGGGTTAATATACTATTTAGCGGAAATTCAACCATGTTGAAGTTCACATAGTTCTAGGATGTCTCACAACAGCACATATGTTACAGGTTAATACAGGTCATTAAGTATATTTAGAATTTAAAATGTATCAACAGTACTAATCTTTCAACATTGGACAGGAGATTGGAGAAAGGGAATTGAACCAATTATTTTTATACCCTGAACCCATTTAAAATGGATAAAAGGGTTATAATGTATTTGTATAAAGTATATTTATTCTTGATCAGCATCAATAGCCGAGTCGATCTAGCCATGTCCGTCTGTATGTCCGTCCGTCCCTCCGTCCGTATTTATGAACGAAAGGATCTCAGAACCTATAAAAGCCTTAAATTTTATCTGTAGGTCCTCCTAGTCCATGCGCAGATCGAGTTTTTTTCCGATATTCGATAACTTGCCGCGTTTCCAAATTTTGGTACATAATAAGAGCTAGAGTCACCAAACTTGATATGTAGCTTCTAGAACAGTATATATATACACAAAGCTATAAATCAGGTTAGTAAACCAACTTGTATTGCCTACCTAATTAAGCGACAATTTATATGCAATTGTCATTTTGAGAATACACGAATATTTTATAGTATAACAAGATCTACTACCGAAAATTTCATCAATATCGGTTAAGAAACACAAAAGAAAATGTGTTTTGGCCTGCGAAAACGTGCGGCAGCAAGCGCAAATTCCAAGAAATTCTTTATACATGTACACACACACATTCATGCGCGTCTGCTTTGAATTCTATCAACATCATTGCAAATGCGATTGTATTGTTTTTTTGTGCTGCTATTTTAAATCGTGTTTTTCTCATAAAGACTTAATTATTGGTGTGGCTATTCGCGGTCAGTTATAAGTTCGAACCCTGCCGAGGACACTATTTCTTTTTTTTTTGGCTGGTGTGGCTGTTGCGTAGAGGCGGCAGCAAGTAATGCGGTCAGTTGCGAGCTCGAACCCTGCCAAAGGAATAAGATACTCTATCGAATAACGTCAAGGAGCGGATGGTCAGTCAACCAAGTCGGCGTACGCGCCAGCATCGGCAGTGACTCGCCGCGGGTTACTAAATCCGCTGGTTAATTTGCACCCAAATTTATAAATCTATATCATTATAATTCGCGTACAGGGCGAGGAAGATAGAGAGAAAACGGGTTAGGGGTACAGTAAGACTAGAAAAAATAGATGATAAGAAAGTTATAACAGGCACTACATAAAATCGGACCCGTCAGATGCACTGCTGTTGACGTGCATATGCACACCCTTCCATAATCCTGCAATAAGGCCAATTGAAAGATATATTTTGGCTGGATTCCTAATGCTAGTCCTGATTTGACTAAGTGACCTCCCTTAGGCGATGCATGGTTTCAAAAAAGAGCAAATATTTACTCAGACATAATTTATTATAATAATATTCTATTCTAATATATATTCTAATAAGGGCTGAACCTAACATATTTTTGGGGAAGTGTAGAAGCGGCTGTAACAGATTTTTAAATCATACAAAAATAATTTAAAATACATAAATATAAATATAAATATATCAGCATTCATATTGTACCTTATATTAATTAATTACAAAAAAAAATCATAATATAAAAAATAAATTTTAGAATCTTGCCCGTGGAACGTTTTGTGCTAAACATTTTAGGTATTTCCTCTCCACTAAGTAAACGCCCGTGGAAAATTGAAATCTACTGTTTCCATCATGAACTCCACTTCTCTTTATAAATAAATTTTAAAGTGCATCGAATTAAGAACCAAATGCTGGAATCAGAGGCATCTGCCCTTGTTAGTCTTGTGGTAAGAGTCTTGAGGACGAATATAAAACTTGCGTTTACAGACCCGCATTTTCGATCCAATAGTTGTGAACTTTGCAAAGGCGTGTCAAATACATTCTGATAAAGATATTTGAAAATAAGTTTGAAACCGATAATAAAACAAAAAGTTAAGTTAATTGTCTTCGCTGGATTTTTACAGTTGCGGATAGAATTTTTTAAATCGCTGAAACACGTATTCATTATCCTCTAAAATCGAGCTTTGAAACTAAATTTGATGCAAATCGTACAAAACAATATTTTGCGAACAATGTGAAAAACGTCTCAAATGATTTATCATATTGATCCTTGGAAATGAATTGGAGCGCGAAACCTCACCCACCAAATCTTTGACCCCCATTTCCACCAAGGAGAAATGGATGACTCGAAAAGTGTGGAACACCCCTCAAATTAATTTAAACAAAGATCTTTGAGCATAAGTTTGAGGCCGTTCGGATGTTAAACAAAAAAGTTTCATACAACAATTTTTCCCCACTTTCGGGTGAAATTTCCGGAAACCCCGGCATAACGTACACCTTCATCACATAAGGTAACTACAGTATGCGGGGCTGTGCGTGGTCAAACAGGACAAACAGTTTTATATATAAAGATATTCATAAAGCAAATATGAAATATTAGTTATTCGGTGAGCTACTCCAGCTCAGCTCAGTTTACGCGTAAAAGAGATGCTTTTACCAGCTTATATTGGATTTGCAACTAACGCAGCTATTAATAAACATTTTTACGAAGAATTCTTTGTAAAGTTTTCGTTATGCAGCTAATGGTGATTCGTGACACTGTTTTAAAACGTCAGTCAAGAGATCTTTCGGAATTCACAGCTTCCAACACAAGTCATCGGCTATCTGTTCGCCATTTGCGTGATCTGTTCTGGCATAAATAATATCGTCAACAACTTTGAGATACTTTCTTTCTTAATTCCGCATACTCCATGGAATTAAAATGTAAAGGTTTTAAGTCAATGGATTTATCTACACTAAGTGAAGATAAGTCCTTCGTCTGTATGCGAGGGTAGGGCATCAGGGATAAAATTTTGACATCCTTTTCTATGATGGATTTTGATGGAAAATGTTTGTAATCTGAGAGCCCTCTTTACATAATCTCGAACTCAGATCAGATTGATCCATTTTAACTACGCATTCTTTTTCTTTCACCAAATAATTGCAATGTCATTTATTCAGTTTTCGTGACAAATAGGCGATCGGAAGATCACTACCAAACGAATCCTTTTGCATTAGCGCACCACCCACGCCGGTATGACAGGCCCCGCATTGTATCTCAAAAGGCAATGAAAAATCCGGGCTATGCAAAACTGGAGCTTTGCCAAAATATATTGTAAACATTAGGTTAGCATAAGATTCAAGAATAAATGTAAAGTCAGTCTGTACTGAAGAATCAAACCCAACAGTTGGTTATTTATTTAAATAGATGAATAGATAAAAGAACAAAACATAGCGAAAAGCTTCAAACAACCTCCGTCAGCCAGGACACAATTTGTTATCTCTCTCGGCCACGGAAGATAACTGGTGCAGCCGGATTCGGACTTATCATAACCATGTAGGCGAGGCAATAGATACGTAAATTAATAATATAAGTACAAAAAAAAAGAATAGAAAACAACTAAAATAAACAAATAATAATTAAATAATAAAATAATAAAATAAATAAAATAAATAGAAAATAATGAAACTAAACGAATAAATGCAGTGGTTCGGTTCGGACTTAGGCGCAACATGTTGCAAGGCTCTACCGAATTAGTGCGGTGTGGCAAACACGATAGATGTTGGAATAGAACTCTAGCAATACGTTGGCGAGAGCAAACACAAGGCTGAACTCGAACACCAGCAAAACATGTAACAAAAAGTCAAGCGCAACTACACAGGCATGTACTAATAATAAAGGGCGGAATCGAACCGTGTTGTGAAACTAGATGGACTCAAACCAATTTCGATTGGCTTGAAAAGGTCACTGAAATATGCTGCACTTCGCAATTTTCGGCACTTAATAAACAGACTAAAGAATGTGTAGAGTCGCGCTGATGGTGGGAATTCCATCGAGCATATTCCATTCGTCGCATTCAACTATCTGCAGTCGAACCAAATTATAACACAGAATGGGGTGGTTAAAAGTAACATTGCAAAAAAGCAAAAAAAGAATGATAATAATAATAATAATAATAACAAACACAAAAATAAGAAAATAAAAAAGAGAATCAATGAACTTACAAATAAATAAAAAAAAAATTCGAAAAAAAATTTTTTTTTCAAGTTCGAAACTATTAATTAATTATTCACAAAGTTAAGATTATAAAATAAACAACTTACTCTTATTACAGAACATTGTGAGACACAAAAACACATCACACACGAAAACACAAATACCCTAGAAACAAAACAGATTACAATAAGTTATACAAGTAAACACATAAAACAATATAACAATAATTAAAGTTTAAACATAAGACCATATACACAACTATATTGAAACCACTTATCTGTAACGCTGGTGGCTGTAGGCGGTTATAATAGTGCACTGATTTCTATATATCTGAGTAAGGTTGGTATTCAATGGCACATCGTGTCCTTCGTTTTACTTATTCATTTTCCTTTTTATTCGTCGCCAAAGCACAGCAAGTCCCAAGTCGTTGTCTTTTGGTTTCCACGCACAGAATGACTGGACCTAATTTTTTTGCGTCCTCTTTACCCGGCGCTTTGCTCGTCGTTTTTTCTTTTTCTTTTTGTGCTTCCTTCTTTTTACAACAACACTTGGGCCATGCTCATCTGAGAGTCTCTCTCGCTCTCCGACTATGCTCTCAGCAACCTTGGGTCACACTAACAAAATATCGATAGCTAGTATCGTTCGAATATCATTTATTGAACATTGCTTAGTTATTTACAAACATAATAATGATAATATTACTTCTCCATCTCCGACACGGCCTTCCTGACACTCACACGTCCTCGTGTGTCGTGCCGTACATAATAACAACCAAATACTTAGTAGCTTCCTGCCTTGCTCAAGTTACTTATCATTTAATTTTACATTCGTTCTTCAATTTCTTTTAACAATAGATAATTTTAACTCAAATTCATTTTCAAATCTTTATCTCTATTCTTACATCATACTAGAGCCACACGCTCTTTTTTTTTTTTTGCTTTTTTTTTATCTTGCTCTTTAACATTTCTTTCTTCTTTAGTACCACTGTACCATAGTACCATCACTCTTTCATATTTCTTTTCTCAATATCATATCATTCATTTCATACCACGTTCTAAGGCTCTTGCTGTCTCAATACAACGCTCTCACGCACTCTTTGCGTCATGGTCTCTCTTTAGACCCTCTTGACCCCCGCCACGCGACATCAACCGCGCCGCACGTGATGTTCGACTCTCACTAGCCTACACTTGTGCCTTCGGTTGACCATCGTGTTGCGGTCGTAGCCTTCGTGTATGATTCAATTAAACGCACTCACCGGTGCCACAGTGCATGGTACATCTTTATCATCCTTGCCCTCGAGCAGGTGATCAACCTCAGCTGCGACTAGCCCACTTGGCATAGCCCGCAACTGTTCATGAGCATACTTATACGTTCTCTTACTAGATAAAGATTTTAACACATAACGGTCACCTTCAAGTACTTCAATTATCAAAAATGGTCCTTTGAACTTAGGATCCAACTTCGTTTGGTGACGTTCTTCACACTTGAGCAAGACATGGTCGCCTACGCCAAATCTCACAATTTTGGCCTTATCTCTATCATATCTCTGTTTATCATACTCAGCATTACTTATCATGTTTCGTTGGGCTCGAGTTCTAACACCTTCTACATCTACTTTTTCTTCTTCCACTAAAGGTATCATACCCAAAAGTCTTGCCTCTTTTCCAAATAACATCTCCAATGGACAGGCCTTGGTGAACTGAATATCTTTTACTGCATCTTGCCAAGATCGATTACTTGTCTCTACAGCCGTCAACATTGCTTTCATGGTACTCATAACTCGCTCTACCTGACAGTTCGCGCGACTGGCGCCAGTTGCTATCAAATGAAAATCAATCTTTTGTGTCGAGCAAAACTGTCGGAAGTCATTACTTGTAAAACTACGACCCTGATCAGCAATTATACGATTTGGAACCCCGATATGGCAGATTTTACTGCCTCTATGCAACTGTCAGTATCAAGGCTAAGAGTGTGATGAAGATACACGA
>NW_026997636.1:0-11363 GCF_035044405.1 Drosophila montana
GCGTGTGTGTGTATACATGCAGGTGAATTTGCACAGTGTGGTTTTAATTAACTAAATACCAATTAGAATTGTGTGTTTTTATATATTTAGGTATGTGATTATTTGGTGAAGGTTGGAATGGAGAAGCGCATACACTTGTTGTTCAACGGAGCGAAAGCCTATGTGTGCAGATATGTATGTCTTGATGTACTTGCGTACATCAATATGGCGATCGGTTAAATTTTTTAGATGCCCTTATGGCCACGAACAATATTTTATTTGCGGTTTTTTTTTGAATTTTTTAAATACAATTGCCCCTCGCTTTAACCACGGACAATGTGAAGCAGAGTTGCGGAAATTTGGCAATGGACGAGTTGAGGTAGGTGCACTGCTACTTATCTTGGTTGAATTTGTAGCTGTTCCTGGAACCTTTTATTGCAGATCCACCAATGCTTGCTGGGGCGAACTGGATATGCCAAATGTTGATAAAGAATCCGGCTCGAAGGACCAAATGTTGTAGTAGGGCGTCCGCAGGGCTTCCAGATGAACTTTGCTAAGTGAAGTATCGTTGGGGGAGCGGTGTCTGCTCTTCACAAATTTTCTTAAGAAGGTTTGAAAAGAAACACGTTTGTTCGCTTGCAGGTTATTTTTTCTTCTGTTCTATATTTTCAGAGTGCATTACAATGTATTAGTGTAAGTGAGGTGAAATTTCAGTACATGTTCCATGTACCGGTTCCGGAGTTACATGGCGGTTTGATGGCGACTGTCGGATACACTTCTTGTGTGAACAGTTCATAAGTCTAACATTAGAGTTTTTAGAGCATGTTTATATGCATACACTTAAAGCATATACATTGAGCATATATATACCGTAAGACAAAGGAATGGTATTCGGTAGAATACGCAGACGTTGCATATTGTGCGCTTTGGTAGTATGAGTGGACGATCATATTTCGAATGCACTTTGGGTTGCGTTGTGTTTCGCAACAAAGTGTAGCTAAATGGGTTATTGTTTATTTGATCTCATTTACCCTTACATTGGTTGGGTTTGTATTATATATATGTTGCTCTTGCTACACTATTCTTGCTTCCAAAAATGAGAAAGAATAATAGCTTATATACTAAGATTTATTGCAATCAAAATTACAAAGGAGGTGTTTCCATCCCATCCAACAGTTAAGGAACTCAGAAAAACAAATATAATGTTACTCAAATACAAAAAAAAGTTGCTTTCGTTAAAAAAAAATAAATTGCAACAAAGAGTAAAATACTAGGACTAAACCCATTTTAGATTCAAAATGGAATATTAAGAGTCGGAGGTAGACTTAAAAATTCAAATGCAGATTTCGATATCAAACATCCAATAATTTTAAACAAAGGGAAAATGGCTTCTCTTATAATAAGAAAATCACATAAAGAAACATTATTTGGAGGAATTCACAAAATGAGAAATCATATCCAGAGAAAATACTGGATAATCGTATTACTTATTGAACTCCTTAATTGTTTGTTTGGCTGGCCCGAGGTCCGGTGTTTTTTTATCCAAGACAAAATTAAATACGCAATTTGCTTGAATTTAACCAATATATTTCGTCTGCACTTCGGTAGGGCACTTTCTTCAGGGCGTCTTCAACACAAAAACAAAAAACAACAAACATTAAGATACATAAAATTAAATTAAAACAATTACTTAATCAATTTAAAAAACATACATTCTTTGGAGATTGAAACTATTTGACAACCCATTTTTCGGTGTCTGTTTTGTAGTTTTTCGTTCTGTTGCTTGGTGTGTTTATTATTTATTTCTTGTTGTAAAATTGGCGTCGCATCGAAATTTCTAATGTATGTCTTTTGTTATAGTGTTATTCTTGTTGTAAAATTGTCGTCTCATCGAAATTTGGTGTAGGTTGCTTTTCATACAGTGAGTCATAAGTGCTATTTTTGGTATATTATTTTGAAGTCTTAATTTGAAGTAAGATTTGTGTTGAGTTATTCTTGTTTTTAACTTGGATTTTGTTGTGCCGATGGACATGCTGTTGCAAATGTTGGTATTATCCCCGCCACATGGTATTATGTAGATAACATTACTTATGTCCATCATTGGTATTTTCACCTATGTATTATTAAATAATTTTCGTAACTTATTTGTGGGCTTTTGGGCTGTTTTTATTTCTTGTCTGTTATAGCAGTCTGTACATATGTTAGAGATTTGTATATTTTTAGATCTTCTGTTGGCTTTTGTCATTTTATATGATGTCTTTTAAATAATGTTCTAATTATATTCTTCGGGAAGTCATTTGTGGTCAATAGTTTTTAGATTTCGTGTTCAATTTCTTTATGGTATATTGTGTCCGATATGTTTATCAGAAATTGGGGAGATTTACGCACTGTTAAACGTAAAATGAAAAAAAATGAACACCATTATTTAGTGGACACCCGTCACAGCTTTTTATACCCTGAACCCATTGAAAATGGGTAAAAAGCATATAATGTTTTTGTGCAAATGTATGTAACAGGCAGAAGGAAGCATCTCCGACCCCATAAAGTATATATATTCTTGATCAGCATCAATAGTCGAGTCGAACCACCCATGTCCGTCTGTCTGACCGTCCGTCCGTCTGTCCGTATGTATGAACGCAAGAATCTCAGAACCTTTAAGAGCTAGAGACTTGAAATTTTAGCTGTAGGTCCTCCTAGTCCATGCTCAGATCGAGTTTATTTCCGATATTCGATAACTTGCCCCGTTTCCAAGTAATCGATAAAAATCGATATCGAAATCCTGTTTTTTGAGCAATTTTGGTAAATAATATGAGCTAGAGTCACCAAACGTGACATGTAGCTTCTAGAATAGTATATATATATGAAAAGTATCTTTCATTTTGTAGCTATCGCCACCTGCCCGCTAGTAAACCAACTTGTATTGCCTACCTAATTAAGCCACAATTAAATGCAATTGTCATTTTGAGAATACACGAATATTTTATTGAACAATAAGATCTACTACTGAAAATTTCACCAAGATCGGTTAAGAAACACGAAAGAAACTGTGTTTTGGCCTGCAAACACGTGCAGCAGCAAGCGCAGATTCCAAGAATTTCTGTATACATGTACACACACATATTCGTTTTTTTCTCATAAAGACTTAATTATTGGTGTGGCTATTGAGTAGAGGCTTCGAGTTCGAACACTACCGAGGAAAGTTTTTTTTTTTTTTGGCTGGTGTAATGCGGCAGCAAGTAATGCGGTCAGTTGCGAGTTCGAGCCCTGCCAAGGGAACTTTTTTTTTTTAATTTATCTTTATTACTAGTAAAGCAAATGAGCGCGTAGCGCGAGCTGCATTTGGTGTTGGAATAAGAGGGTTCTGGGTATCCCATAGTGGGTATCCACTAGCTCGCGACTAGAACCTCTTAATTGTTAGAATTATACCATATCCTCTTCCTGTTCATTTAGTTGAGCCAGAAAGCACCTTAACCCAGTAGTGCTAGCATCACAAACTAATCTAACGGTTTTGAGAAGTCGGGCGTAGCCAATACAGGTGCAGAAGTTAACTGCACTGATGCATCAGTGTTCCATTTTAATACTTTCGATTTCTTTAGCAACTCGGTAAGCGGAAAGCTAACTGTTGCATGGTGGTGAATGAAACGTCAGTACCATCCGGCGAGTCCAAGAAAACATCTCAGTTGTTTTACACTTTTAGGTACAGGGAATTCGTGAATAGCTTGAACTTTACTGGGTTCCGTCTTTAGTTGACCATGTCCAAATATAAAGCCCAAATGCTTAACTTCCCGCATACCAAATTTTTATTTCGAGACGTTAATTGTCAAGTTCCTGCAAAACCAACATATGAGAATACAGGGCAGAAGTTAAAACTGTGAAAGCAGAATCATCATCAGTGTTCCATTTCAAAGTTTCAAGCTAACTGTTGCATGATGATGAACGAAACGTCTGTACCCTCCGGCGAGTCCAAATAAACGTTTTACACTTTTTGGTACAGAGAATTCGTTTCAAGCATGTATTTTGCTGGGGTCCGTCTTTAGTTGACCATATCCAATTATAAAGCCCATATATTTGATTGACCTCATACAAAACGTTGAGTTCAAGTCAAGTTCGCTTTACGCAAGTGATACGCTACTTCCTCAAAAAGCAACATATGAGAATTGAAGTGCTCTGAAAGCAGAAGTAAATCATCTAAGTAGACAAATACGCGGGTCATATTTATGACTCGAGTATCTAGACACATCCTTTTCTTATCTTTTCTTTGCACAAGGACGAAGTTGCTGCTCCAGGGGCTATGCGATTCTTATATTATATCAAACGCGAACATTAGCTTTTCAACGGCTGGAGTAATTGGCCTATGCCTTTGTTTGACGAGGGTCATATTATTTACTCATACGGTGTTCGATTAACTCGGTTCGCCCTAATCTTTCTTTTTCATATGAATAGAAATTAGAAACGATCGAATTTCATCGCGACTTTTCTTCAGCGGTTAGCTGATTGCTGTTTGCTTGATATCATGTTCCTTATCGTTGTCTAATTCATTTATGGCCTTATTGGGACGAATTAAATTCGTTAACAGTCCTAAATCATGCCAAAAATGTATTCCTTAGTATATTTCCTGCTTAAAATCTGGTATACAAAAACTCAACACTATGCGCTTGTTCTCGAAATTCAACTTTTAGTTTCAGTTTACCTACCACTGGGCAAATAGCAAGTAGCGTAGTTAGAAATGCGTAGAAAGCGTTACTTTGAAATGTGACAACTAATCGTCGCTAATCTAATAATGCTACATAACGTTCTCCCTCTAAGCTTAACGCAATGTTCAAGCGGTTATCAAGGCTCATAAACACAGAATTAATGAGCTTCTACGAACCCACTTAATATTCAAGAATTTCCTATGTCGAATAGTGAAGCGTTTTGGCCGACTGATAAATTCTATGGGTTCTATGCTGCTACAAATTCGGCTTCGTGTATCAGGATATTGTTTGAATCGAATATCGTACGGTGCATATTTATTTTCAAGATCAGTTTCAGTCCCAGTTTCTGCGACTGAACATGTATTTGGCTTATAAGTTGTTAATGTAATATTTGGAGTTTATTGCTTCGAACTACCCTATGACTGGATTACTGGCGAAGCCTTTATTCTTTTGTGGGATGCGTCAAAATGGTATAGGACTTCCCATCCCGCTTCCGGCTTCCCAAAGGATTGAATTTGCTACAATTAGGTTTAAAAGTATTTTTAGCACCGCAACCGTAGCAGAATATACGCCTTTCTCCCATGCAGTCATCGAATCGGTGAACCACTTTATCACAATTCCAGCACAGTATTCTCTTGTTCTGTATTTCTGAAATATTATTTTCTACATCATTATCTTCCAGTAACTAACAGATATTACTTCTACCGTATTTGGATCGATTGGGAAATGAGCTAGTCTCTACAGAAACTTTCATGTTTCTTAACTTCAGCTCTTAATTCTGCTCGAGTTTCAATCTTTAAATACAATAGTTCGTATCTAAGCGCTGTTCTCACATTGCTTTTTAATAGGTCTACAAGTGTTTGGTCAAGTAATCAAGAGACCACACGACGGCTGCGTGCAGTAACAGCAAAAGAACTATCATAATTACAGCCAAAGAGCAAATAATGTTTGCGCGCTCTTTGTAAGCTGCTGCCCACTCTCTTTCGTTGGCCCTTTGCCTCCTGCATTGGCGCCCGATGCCCATCGTTCTGAGCGGAGCACCATTTCGTTCGCATTTTTTATACCCTAGCAGAGGGTATTATAATTTTGTCGTGAAATGTGTAACGCATAGAGGGAGACATCTCCGACCCCATAAAGTATATATATTCTTGATCAGTATCAACAGCCGAGTTGATAAAGCCATGTCCGTCTGTCCGTCTGTCTGTTTCTATGCGAACTAGTCTCTCAGTTTTAAAGCTATCTTTATGAAACTTTGCAGAAGTGCCTCTTTCTGTTGCACGCAGTGCAACCAGCTGTATCGGACCACTATATCATATAGCTGCCATAGGAACGATCGGTCGAAAAGTAGGTTCTTGTATGAAAAACATTTTTGTTTATAAAGTTATCTTGACTAAACTATTTATTAGTTTTACTACGCTCCTCATATATATGCAAAATCCTATTAAGATCGGGCAACTATATCATATAGCTGCCATAGGAACGATCGTTCGAAAATTAAGTTTTTGTATAGAAAATTTTTATGTTTTTCAAGATATCCTGACCAAACTCGGTACTTATTAGTTTTACTAAGCTTCCCATATATATGCAAAATTCTATTAAGATCGGGCAACTATATCATATAGCTGCCATAGGAACGAACGGTCGAAAATTAAGTTTTTGTATGGAAAATTTTTATGTTTTTCAAGATATCTTGACCAAACTCGGTATTTATTAGGTTTACTAGGCTCCCCATATATATGCAAAATCCTATTAAGATCGGACAACTATATCATATAGCTGCCATAGGAAAGATCGGTCGAAAATTAAGTTTTTGTATGGAAAATTTTTATGTGTTTCAAGATATCTTGACCAAACTCGGTATTTATTAGTTTTACTACGCTCCCCATATATATGCAAAATCCTATTAAGATCGGACAACTATATCATATAGCTGCCATAGGAACGATCGGTCGAAAATTATGCTGTTGTATGGAATTTTTTTATGTTTTTCAAGATATCTTGACCAAACTCCGTATTTATTAGTTTTACTATGCTCCCTCCACTTATGCAAAATCTTATTCACATCGGGCTACTATATCATATAGGTGCACACAAGCACTGCGAATTAATAAATTGCAAAAAGGCTTACAACTACACAATTTGGTGACCCCGACGTGAATTTTCTTTCGTTCTTTGAGCAGAAGCTCAAGTTGTTCGTTAAGTGCTACGCGCCTCAAAATAAAATGTATTATTTTAAATAAGTTACTCCGCTTGCTTGCGCATCTTCATACAGTTGGTTGTTTTTCATAAACGCCAGGCTGCTGTTCTTAAAATAAAGATTAAGAATTTGAGTAAACAATTTTTAGTACAATATTACAGTTTGTTGGATATGGGTCAGGCCAGCATTGAAAAGGATCTTCAGCTAAGTTTTGAGTCAACTATTAGGAGGCTACGGGTGTATCTTCAACGCGAGCGCGGAAATCGAAGCAATGTTCAGAAGATTCCACATTGCTCCACTTTCAATTCATTCCCGTTCTACCTTTGTTGTTCCAAAGCACTCTCGCTTGCCTCAACTAAAATTTCTGGAGTTGAGTGGTGACTACACAGAAGGGGCCAATTTCTCGAACATGTTCACCACGGTCATTGATAAGGATCCGTATTTGACCAACATTGAAAAACTCCAGCATCTACGGTCATGCTCAAAGGAACAGCACAGGATACAATTCGCTCATTGGAAATGACAAACGCTAACTATGCTGCCGCTTTATAAACTGCTTGAAAGTCGTTTTAATAACAAGCGTCTTGTTTTTCCAGCACACATCGTTGAAATTTTGGTTTAAGAAAGGTGGATAAGGGTGCGACGACACAACTGCGCGAATTCTCTATTAAGGTCAACTCTCATCTACTTGGTTTAAAATCGAGGGGCAGTGTGGAACAGATCACCGGCTTCCTCATAGTACACACGTTTGCTGCAAAAACAAGATAGCGCTACGCAAGCTAGCTGGGAGGATGATGCACCGTTGAAAGTCATACATTCATGCGAGCGGCTTACAGCCTTCATCGAAAAGCTGGATAATGCGGGTCACGCTACAGCGATGTACGCGCCTAGCTCCCAGGTGGGCCAGAACAACAATAGTAGAAAAACTTTTGTAGTGACTAAAAATGGAACGAGTGCTTGTGTATTTTTTGAAGTCGCAGGCCATTCTATTTATAAATGTTTGCAATTCGCAAATTTATCGCCCTCGCTGCGCCTTCACGAAGCTAAGCGGCTTACGCTTTGCCTGCAAAAGGGACATCACCTGAGAGTCTGCGGCTCCAACACTTGCAAAGTTTGGGGAAGCAAGCATCATAGCTGTTACATTTGGCAACCCAAGCAGTCAAATCGCTGCTTCTAGCTCAAACAATTCTCAAGATACCATAACTTATTCCTGCACATCATCACCTCTCGTGTTGCTCATCAGCTCCAGCTGCGCAAATTCAAATTAACAGCAGTCGTCTTTGGCATTTGTGATGCAACATTTGCGTCCGATGGTTTTTCGGTAAACATCAATGTCCAATCTCGAGTGTCGGAGTACTCCACATGCATCCCGGCGTTGAATGCACCATCCACTTTGAAAACCTCGTTCGCAGCATTTATCGAGGAATATCTCCACTTAAGTCATTTGTCACTTGTTAGCTTAGCTGCATTGGGCCAATGCAAATACTACCTGCCACATCTCTGCTTGCTGAAGGAGGATAGCTCTACAACCAAGCTAAGGATCGTGTTTGAAGGTTCGGTAGCTACTACCTCTGGACACTCGCTGAATGATGCACTGGCAGGTCCTACCGAAGCTGTGGTCGTTACTGATGCGGTTTCGTTCATTTGCAGTCGCCCTCACTGGCGCAGACAGCTATTTTCAGTGTATCCTGTGCGTGAGTCTCAGCATCAGCAGATACAGATTTACAAATTATACACCGCCACCTACGGCACAAAATCAGCATCGTTTCTCTCAGTGAGAGCTATGCACCAACTGGCCATCGACGCGCCGAAAATATTCCCTATTGGGTCTTACATTTTTAAAAGGAACTTCTACGTGAATGATCTCATCTCTGCTGGAAGCTGTGTTCAAGAAGTAGTTGAGATGAGAGCCTGCCTGTACGCTTTAGCACAGCCTGAGTCAACTTCCGCTTTTCCGTTTTTGTATAGAAAATTTTTATGTTTTTCAAGATATCCTGACCAAACTCGGTACTTATTAGTTTTACTATATATGCAAAGTTCTATTAAGATCGGGCAACTATATCATATAGCTGCCATAGGAACGAACGGTCGAAAATTAAGTTTTTGTATGGAAAATTTTTATGTTTTTCAAGATATCTTGACCAAACTCGGTATTTATTAGGTTTACTAGGCTCCCCATATATATGCAAAATCCTATTAAGATCGGACAACTATATCATATAGCTGCCATAGGAAAGATCGGTCGAAAATTAAGTTTTTGTATGGAAAATTTTTATGTGTTTCAAGATATCTTGACCAAACTCGGTATTTATTAGTTTTACTACGCTCCCCATATATATGCAAAATCCTATTAAGATCGGACAACTATATCATATAGCTGCCATAGGAACGATCGGTCGAAAATTATGCTGTTGTATGGAATTTTTTTATGTTTTTCAAGATATCTTGACCAAACTCCGTATTTATTAGTTTTACTATGCTCCCTCCACTTATGCAAAATCTTATTCACATCGGGCTACTATATCATATAGGTGCACACAAGCACTGCGAATTAATAAATTGCAAAAAGGCTTACAACTACACAATTTGGTGACCCCGACGTGAATTTTCTTTCGTTCTTTGAGCAGAAGCTCAAGTTGTTCGTTAAGTGCTACGCGCCTCAAAATAAAATGTATTATTTTAAATAAGTTACTCCGCTTGCTTGCGCATCTTCATACAGTTGGTTGTTTTTCATAAACGCCAGGCTGCTGTTCTTAAAATAAAGATTAAGAATTTGAGTAAACAATTTTTAGTACAATATTACAGTTTGTTGGATATGGGTCAGGCCAGCATTGAAAAGGATCTTCAGCTAAGTTTTGAGTCAACTATTAGGAGGCTACGGGTGTATCTTCAACGCGAGCGCGGAAATCGAAGCAATGTTCAGAAGATTCCACATTGCTCCACTTTCAATTCATTCCCGTTCTACCTTTGTTGTTCCAAACCACTCTCGCTTGCCTCAACTAAAATTTCTGGAGTTGAGTGGTGACTACACAGAAGGGGCCAATTTCTCGAACATGTTCACCACGGTCATTGATAAGGATCCGTATTTGACCAACATTGAAAAACTCCAGCATCTACGGTCATGCTCAAAGGAACAGCACAGGATACAATTCGCTCATTGGAAATGACAAACGCTAACTATGCTGCCGCTTTATAAACTGCTTGAAAGTCGTTTTAATAACAAGCGTCTTGTTTTTCCAGCACACATCGTTGAAATTTTGGTTTAAGAAAGGTGGATAAGGGTGCGACGACACAACTGCGCGAATTCTCTATTAAGGTCAACTCTCATCTACTTGGTTTAAAATCGAGGGGCAGTGTGGAACAGATCACCGGCTTCCTCATAGTACACACGTTTGCTGCAAAAACAAGATAGCGCTACGCAAGCTAGCTGGGAGGATGATGAGAGGATGAAAGCTGGATAATGCGGGTCACGCTACAGCGATGTACGCGCCTAGCTCCCAGGTGGGCCAGAACAACAATAGTAGAAAAACTTTTGTAGTGACTAAAAATGGAACGAGTGCTTGTGTATTTTTTGAAGTCGCAGGCCATTCTATTTATAAATGTTTGCAATATCGCCCTCGCTGCGCCTTCACGAAGCTAAGCGGCTTACGCTTTGCCTGCAAAAGGGACATCACCTGAGAGTCTGCGGCTCCAACACTTGCAAAGTTTGGGGAAGCAAGCATCATAGCTGTTACATTTGGCAACCCAAGCAGTCAAATCGCTGCTTCTAGCTCAAACAATTCTCAAGATACCATAACTTATTCCTGCACATCATCACCTCTCGTGTTGCTCATCAGCTCCAGCTGCGCAAATTCAAATTAACAGCAGTCGTCTTTGGCATTTGTGATGCAACATTTGCGTCCGATGGTTTTTCGGTAAACATCAATGTCCAATCTCGAGTGTCGGAGTACTCCACATGCATCCCGGCGTTGAATGCACCATCCACTTTGAAAACCTCGTTCGCAGCATTTATCGAGGAATATCTCCACTTAAGTCATTTGTCACTTGTTAGCTTAGCTGCATTGGGCCAATGCAAATACTACCTGCCACATCTCTGCTTGCTGAAGGAGGATAGCTCTACAACCAAGCTAAGGATCGTGTTTGAAGGTTCGGTAGCTACTACCTCTGGACACTCGCTGAATGATGCACTGGCAGGTCCTACCGAAGCTGTGGTCGTTACTGATGCGGTTTCGTTCATTTGCAGTCGCCCTCACTGGCGCAGACAGCTATTTTCAGTGTATCCTGTGCGTGAGTCTCAGCATCAGCAGATACAGATTTACAAATTATACACCGCCACCTACGGCACAAAATCAGCATCGTTTCTCTCAGTGAGAGCTATGCACCAACTGGCCATCGACGCGCCGAAAATATTCCCTATTGGGTCTTACATTTTTAAAAGGAACTTCTACGTGAATGATCTCATCTCTGCTGGAAGCTGTGTTCAAGAAGTAGTT
>NW_026997637.1:0-21033 GCF_035044405.1 Drosophila montana
TGTCTCTCTGACTACATATCTGTCTGTCTGTAAGTCTACCTGTCTGTCTCTGCCGGTGTGTCTGTCAGCGAGGCTGTAGGTATTCCTGCCTATCTGTCTTCCTGACTGTCTATGTATCTCTCTCTCTACCTGTGTGTCTGTATGTCTGCGAGTCTGTGGGTCTGTGTGACCGTCTGCCTATCTTCCCATCTGTCTGTCTGTCTGCCGGTCGGTCTGCCTGTCTGTCTGCTTGTTTGTCTTTCTCTCTTTGCCCGTGCGTCTGACTGTCTGCGAGTCTATTGGTTTGCCTTTCTGTCTGTCTATCTGTGTACATGTCTGTCTGTCTGCCCGTATGCCTATCTCTCTGCCTGCATGTTTGTGTGGCTTTATATCAGCCTGTCTGTCTCTGCCGGTGTGTCTGCCTTCCTGTCTGTGTTCTCTCTCTCTCTCTCTCTCTCTCTGTTTTTCTGTATGTCTGTGAGTCTGTGGTTCTGCGTGTCTGTCTGCCTGTTTTTCTATCTATCTGTTTGTCTGTCCGCCGGTCGGTCTGCCTGTCTGTCTTTCTCTCTCTCTCTGCTCGGGCGTTTAGCTGTTTGCGAGTCTATTTGCCTGCCTTTCTGTCTGTCTATCTGTGTGCCTGTCTGTCTGTCTGCCCGTCTGCCTGTCTCTCTGTCTGCATTTCTGTCTGTCTGTATATCAGCCTGTCTGTCTCTGCTGGTGCGTCTTTCTATCTGTCTGCCTGACTGTCTGTGTATCTGTCTCTCTTCCATTGTGCCTGTACCTCTGCAAGTCTGCGGGTTTGTGTGACCGTCTGCCTATCTTCCTATCTGTCGGCCTGTCTGCCGGTCTGTCCGTCTATCTGCGTGCCTGTCTGTCTGTCTATATATCAGCCTGTCTCTCTCTGCTGGTGTGTCTGTCTGCGGGGCTTTAGGTATTCCTGTCTCTCTTCCTGTGTTTCTGTATATCTGCGAGTCCGTGGGTCTGCGTGTCTGACTGCTTGTTTTCCTTTCTGTCCACCGGTCGGTCTACCTGTCTGTCTGCCTGTCTGTCTGCCTGTCTCTCTCTCTCTCTCTCTGCCCGTGCGTCTGACTGTCTGCGAGTCTATTGGTGTGCCTTTCTGTCTGTCTATCTGAGTGCCTGTGCCTGGGTGTCTGCTTGCTTGTCTGTGTATCTCTCTCTCTCTGTCTTTCTGTGTTTCTGTATGTCTGCGGGTCTGTGGGTCTGCGTGTCTGTCTGCCTGTTTTCCTATATGTCTGTCTGTCCGCCGGTCGGTCTACCTGTCTGTCTGTCTCTCTCTCTCTCTCTCTCTGCCCGTGCATCTTACTGTCTGCGAGTCTATTGGTCTGCCTTTCTGTCTGTCTATCTGTGTGCCTGTCTGTCTGTCGGCCCGTCTGCCTGTCTCTCTGTCAGCATGTCTGTCTGTCTGTATATCAGCCTGTCTGTCTCTGCCGGTGCGTCTGCCTATCTTCCTATCTGTCTGCCTGCCTGTCTGTGTATCTCTCTCTCTCCCTGTGTGCCTGTACGTCTGCGAGTCTGTGGGTCAGTGTGACCGTCTGCCTATCTTCCTATCTGTCAGTCTGTCTGCCGGTCTGTCTGTCTGCCTTTCTGTCTGTCTATCTGTGTGCCTGTCTGTCTGTCTGTATATCAGCCTGTCTCTCTCTGCCGGTGTGTCTGTCTGCGGAGCTTTAGGTATTCCTGCCAATTTGTCTGCCTGCCAGTCTGTGTATCTCTCTCTCTCTCTTCCTGTGTTTCTGTATGTCTGCGAGTCCGTGGGTCTGCGTGTCTGACTGCCTGTTTTCCTTTCTGTCTGTCTGTCCGCCTGTCGGTCTACCTGTCTGTGTATCTCTCTCTCTCTCTGCCCGTGCGTCTGACTGTCTGCGAGTCTATTGGTCTGCCTTTCTGTCTGTCTATCTGTGTGCCTGTCTGTCTGTCTGCCCGTCTGCCTGCCTCTCTGTCTGCATGTTTGGCTGTCTGTATATCGGCCTGTCTGTCTCTGCCGGTGCGTCTGTCTGCGATGCTGTAGGTATTCCTGTCTATCTGTCTGCCTGACTGTCTGTGTATGTCTTTCTTTTCCTGTGTGTCTGTATGTCTGCGAGTCTGTGGGTCTGTGTGACCGTCTGCCTATCTGTCAGTCTGTCTGCCTGTCTGTCTCTCTTCCTGTGTGTCTGCTATGTCTGCGGGTCTGTGTGACTGTCTGCCAGTCATCTGTCTGCCTGTCTGTCCATCTGTGTACCTGTCTGTCCGTCTGCCCGTCTGCCTGTCTCTCTGTCTACATATCTGTCTGTCTGTAAGTCTACCTGTCTGTCTCTGCCGGTCTGTCTGTCTGAGGTCTGCCTGTCTGTCTGTCTGCTGTCTAGGTCTGTTTCTACCTGCCTGTCTGTGATGTCTGTCTGCCTGCGAGTCTGTAGGTCTGTCTGCCAATCTGTCTGCCTGTCTGTCTCTCTCTCTGTCTGCCCGTGCGTCTGACTGTCTGCGAGCCTATTGGTCTGCCTACCTGTCTGTCTATCTGTGTGCCTGTCTGTATTTCTGCCCGTCTGCCTGACTCTCTGTCTGCATGTTTGTCTGTCTGTATATCAGCCTGTCAGTCTCTGCCGGTGTGTCTGCCTGCGAGGCTGTAGGTATTCCTGCCAATCTGTCTGCATGTCTGTTCGTCTCTCTCTCTGTCTGCCCGTGCGTCTGACTGTCTGCAAGTCTATTGGTCTGCCTTTCTGTCTGTCTATCTGTGTGCCTGTCTGTATTTCTGCCCGTCTACCTGACTCTCCGTCTGGATGTTTGTCTGTCTGTATATCAGCCTGTCAGTCTGCCTGCGAGGCTGTAAGTGTTCCAGCTTATCTTTCTGGCTGCCTGTCTGTGTATCTCTTTCTTTCTTCCTGGGTGTCTCTATGTCTGCGAGTCTGTGGTTCCTGTCTGTGTGTCTCTCTCTCTGCCCGGGCGTTTGACTGTCTGCGAGTTTATTGGTCTGCCTCTCTGTCTATCTATCTGTGTGCCTGTACGTATGTCTGCCCGTCTGCCTATCTCTCTGTCTGCATGTCTGTTTGTCTGTATATCAGCCTGTCTGTCTCTGCCGGTGCGTCTGTCTATCTGTCTGTCTGCGAGTCTGTGAGTCTGTGTGACCGTCTGCATTACTTCCTATCTGTCAGTGTGTCTGCCGGTCTGTCGTCTGCCTTTCTGTCTGTCTATCTGTATACCTGTCTGTCTGTCTGCCCGTCTGCCTGTCTCTCTGTCGACATATCTGCCTGTCTCTAACTCTACTAGTCTGTCTCTGCCTGTCTGTCTTTTCCGGTGCATCTGTCTATCTTTCTGCCTGACTGTCTGTGTATGTCTCTCTCTTCCTGTGTGTATGTATGTCTGCGAGTCTGTGGGTCTGTGTGACCGTCTGCCTATCTTCCTATCTGTCTGTCTGTCTGCCCGTCTTTCTGTCTATATATATGTCTGTCTGCAAGTCTGCCTGTCTGTCTCTGCCGGTGTGTCTGTCTGCGAGGCTTTAGGTATTCTTGCCTGTCTACATGTCTGTCTGTTTATCTCTCTCTCTCTTCCGGTGTGTCTGTTTGTCTGTGAGTCTGTGGGTCAGCGTGTCTGTCTGCCTGTTTTCCTATCTGTCTGCCTGTCTGCCTTCTCTCTCTCTCTGCCCGTGCGTCTGACTGTCTGCGAGTCTATTGGTCTGCCTTTCTGTCTATCTATCTGTGTGCCTGTCTGTCTGTCTGCCCGTCTGCCTGCCTCTCTGTCTGCATGTCTGTCTGTCTGTATATCAGCCTGTCTGTCTCTGCCGGTGCGTCTGCCTATCTTCCTATCTGTCTGCCTGACTGTCTGTGTATCTCTCTCTCTCTCTTCCTATGTGCCTGTACGTCTGCGAGTCTGTGGGTCTGCGTGACCGTCTACCTATCTTCCTATCTGTCAGTTTGTCTGCCGGTCTGTCGTCTGCCTTTCTGTCTGTCTATCTGTATACCTCTCTGTCTGTCTGCCCGACTGCCTGTCTCTCTGTCGACATATCTGCCTGTCTCTAACTCTACTAGTCTGTCTCTGCCTGTCTGTCTTTTCCGGTGCGTCTGTCTATCTTTCTGCCTGACTGTCTGTGTATGTCTCTCTCTTCCTGTGTGCCTGTATGTCTGCGAGTCTGTGGGTCTGTGTGACCGTCTGCCTATCTTCCTATCTGTCTGTCTGTCTGCCCGTCTTTCTGTCTATATATATGTCTGTCTGCAAGTCTGCCTGTCTGTCTCTGCCGGTGTGTCTGTCTGCGAGGCTTTAGGTATTCTTGCCTGTCTACATGTCTGTCTGTGTATCTCTCTCTCTCTTCCGGTGTGTCTGTTTGTCTGTGCGTCTGTGGGTCAGCGTGTCTGTCTGCCTGTTTTCCTATCTGTCTGCCTGTCTGCCTCACTCTCTCTCTGACCGTGCGTCTGACAATCTGCGAGTCTATTGGTCTGCCCTTCTGTTTACCTATCTGTGTACCTGTCTGTCTGTCTGCCCGTCTGCCAGTCTCTCTGTCTACAGATCTGTCTGCCTTTAAGTCGTCCTGTCTTTCTCCGCCGGTGTGCTTGAGGATATAGGTATTACTGCCTATCTGCCTGTCTGTGTATCTCTCTGTCTCTGCCTGTGTGTTTCAATGTCTGCGAGTCTGTTGATCTGCTTGTCTGTCTGCCTGTTTTCTTATCTGTCCGCCGGTCGGTCTGCCTGTTTGTCTGTCTCGCTCTGTATGCCCGATCATTTGACTGTGTGCGAGTCTGTTGGTCTGCCTTTCTGTCTGCCCATCTGCCTGCCTCTCTGTCTGCATGTTTGTCTGTCTGTATATCAGCCAGTCTGTCTCTCCCGGTGTGTCTGCCTGCCTGTCGGTGTATCTGTCTCTCTCTTCCTGTGTGTCTCTATGTCTGCGATTCTGTGGGCCTGCGTGTCTGTCTGTTTTCTTATTTGCCGGGCGTCTGACTGTCTGCGAGTCTATTGGTCTGCCTGTCTTTCTGTCTATCTGTGTGCCTGTCTGTCTGTCTGCCCGTCTGCCTGTCTCTCTGTCTGCGTGTCTGTCTGTCTGTATATCAGCCTGCCTGTCTCTGCCGGAGTGTCTGTCTGCGGTGCTTTAGGTATTCATGCCAATCTGTCTGCCTGCCTTTCTGTGTATCTCTCTCTCTTTCTTTCTGTGTTTCTGTATGTCTGCGAGTCTGTGGGTCTGCGTCTCTGTCTGCCTGTTTTCCTATCTGTCTGTCTGTCCACCGGTCGATCTGCCTGTCTGTCTGTCTCTCTTTCACTACCCATGCGTCTGACTGTCTATGAGTCTATTGGTCTGCCTTTCTATCGGTCTATCTGTGTCCCTGTCTGCCCGTCTGCCTATCTCTCTGTCTGCATGTCTGTCTGTTTGTATATCAGCCTGTCTCTCTCTGCCGGTTTGTCTGTCTGTGGGGCTTTAGGTATTTCTGTTAATATGTCTGCCTGCTAGTCTGTGTATCTCTCTCTCTCTCTCTCTTCCTGTAATTCTGTGTGTCTGCGAGTCCGTGGGTCTGCGTGTCTGTCTGGCTGTTTTTCTATCTGTATGTCTGTCCGCCGGTCGGTCTGCCTGTCTGTCTGTCTGTCTTCCTCTCTCTCTCTCTGTCCGTGCGTCTGTCTGTCTGCGAGTCTATTGGTGTCCCTTTCTGTCTGTCTATCTGTGTGCCTGTCTGCCCGTCTGCCTGCCTCTCTGTCTGCATGTTTGGCTGTCTGTATATCAGCCTGTTTGTCTCTGCCGATGTGTCTGCCTGCCTCTCTGTCTGCATGTTTGGCTGTCTGTATATCAGCCTGTTTGTCTCTGCCGATGTGTCTGCCTGCCTGTCTGTGTATCTCTCTCTGTCTTTCTGTGTTTTTGTATGTCTGCAGGTCTGCGTGTCTGTCTGCCTGTTTTCCTATCTGTCTGTCTGTCCGCCGGTCGGTCTGCCTATCTGTCTGTCTGTCTTCCTCTCTCTCTCTCTCTCTCTCTCTCTCTCTCTGTCCGTACGTCTGTCTGTCTGCGAGTCTATTGGTGTCCCTTTCTGTCTGTCCATCTGTGTGCCTGTCTGTCAGTCTGCCCGTCTGCCTGTCTCTCTGTCTGCATGTTTGTCTGTCTATATATCAGCCTGTCTGTCTCTGCCGGTGTGTTTGTCTGCGATGCTGTAGGTATTCCTGCCTATCTGTCTTCCTGACTGTCTATGTATCTCTCTCTCTACCTGTGTGTCTGTATGTCTGCGAGTCTGTGGGTCTGTGTGACCGTCTGCCTATCTTCCCATCTGTCTCTCTGTCTGCCGGTCGGCCTGCCTGTCTGTCTGATTGTTTGTCTTTTTCCCTTTGCCCATGCGTCTGACTGTCTGCGAGTGTATTGGTCTGCCTTTCTGTCTGTCTATCTGTGTACCTGTCTGTCTGTTTGCCCGTCTGCCCTTCTGCCTGTCTGCATGTCTGTCAGTCTGTATTTCAGCCTGTCTGTCTCTGCCGGTGCGTCTGTCTATCTGTCTGCCTGACTGTCTGTGTATCTCTCTCTTTTCCTGTGTGCCTGTACGTCTGCGAGTCTGTGTGATCGTCTGCCTTTCTGTCAGTCTCTCTGCCTGTGTGTCTCTCTTCCTGTGTTTCTGTATGTATGCGAGTCTGTGGGTCTATGTGACCGTCTTCTTATCTATCTGTCGGTCTGCCTCTCTGTCTGTCTCTCTCTCTATCTCTCTCTCTGCCCATGCGTCTGATGGTCTGCGAGTCTATTGGTCTGCCTTTCTGTCTGTCTATCTGAGTGCCTACCTGTCTGTCTGCCCGTCTGCCTGCCTCTCTGCCTGCATGTTTGTGTGGCTTTATATCAGCCTGTCTGTATCTGCCGGTGTGTCTGCCTGCCTGTCTGTGTATCTCTCTCTCTCTCTCTTTCTGTTTTTCTGTATGTCTGTGAGTCTGTAAGTCTGTGGTTCTGCGTGTCTGTCTGCTTGTTTTTCTATCTATCTGTTTGTCTGTCCGCCGGTCGGTCTGTCTGTCTGTCTTTCTCTCTCTCTGCCCGGGCGTTTAGCTGTTTGCGAGTCTATTTGTCTGCCTCTCTGTCTGTCTATCTGTGTGCCTGTCTGTCTGTCTGCCCGTCTGCCTGTCTCTCTGTCTGCATTTCCGTCTGTCTGTATATCAGCCTGTGTGTCTCTGCCGGTGCTTCTGTCTATCTGTCTGCCTGCCTGTCTGTGTATCTCTATGCCTTTCTCTCTGTCCACTGAGTGCCTGTCTGCCCGTCTGCCTGCCTCTCTGTCTGCATGTTTGGCTGTCTGTATATCAGCCTGTCTGTCTCTGCCGGTATGTCTGCCTGCCTGTCTGTGTATCTCTCTCTGTCTTCCTGAGTTTCAGTATGTCTGCGATTCTGTGGGTGTGCGTGTCTGTCTGCCTATTTTCCTATCTATATGTCTGTCTGTCCGCCGGTCGGTCTCCCTGTCTGTCTGTCTCTCTCTCTGCCCGTGCATCTTACTGTCTGCGAGTCTATTGGTATGCCTCTTTGTCTGCATATCTGTGTGCCTGTCTGTCTGTCTGCCCGTCTGCCTGGCTCTCTGTCTGCATGTTTGGCTGTCTGTATATCAGCCTGTTTGTCTCTGCCGGTGTGTCTGCCTGCCTGTCTGTGTATCTCTCTCTCTCTTTCCGTGTTTCTGTATTCTGCGGGTCTGTGAGTCTGCGTGTCTGTCTGCCTGTTTTCCTATCTGTCTGTCTGTCCGCCGGTCGGTCTACCTGTCTGTCTGTCTCTCTCTCTCTCTCTGCCCGTGCATCTTACTGTCTGCGAGTCTATTGGTCTGCCTTTCTGTCTGTCTCTCTGTGTGCCTGTCCGGTGTGTCTGTCTTCGATGCTGTAGGTATTTCTGTCTATCTGTCTGCCTGACTGTCTGTGTATCTCGCTCTCTTCCTGTGTGTCTGTATGTCTGCGAGTCTGTGGATCTGTGTGACCGTCTGCCTATCTGTCAGTCTGTCTGCCTGTCTGTCTCCCTTCCTGTGTGACTGCGAGTCTGTGGGTCTGTGTGACCGTCTTCCTATCTGTCTGTCTGTCTGTATATCAGCATTTCTGTCTCTGCCGGTGCGTCTGTCTGCGATGCTGTATGTAGGGCTGCCTATCTGGCTGCCTGACTGTCTGTGTATCTCTCTCTCTTCCCGTGTGTCTTTATGTCTTTATGTCTTATTCCTGCCTGTCTGTCCGTCTCTCTCTCTGTATGCCCGTGCGTCTAACTGTCTGCGAGTCTATTGGTCTGCCTTTCTGTCTGTCTATGTGTGTGCCTGTCTGTCTGTCTGCCCGTCTGCCAGCCTCTCTGTCTGCATGTTTGGCTGTCTGTATATAAGCCTGTCTATCTCTGTCGGGGTGTCTGCCTGCCTTTCTGTGTAGATCTCTCTCTCTCTCTCTCTCTCTCTGTATGTCCGCGAGTCTGTGGGTCTCCGTGTCTGTCTGCCTATTTTCCTATCTATCTGTCTGTCTGTCCGCCGGTCGGTCTCCCTGTCTGTCTGTCTCTCTCTCTGCCCGTGCATCTTACTGTCTGCGAGTCTATTGGTCTGCCTTTTTGTCTGTCTATCTGAGTGACTGTCTGTCTGTCTGTATATCAGCCTGTCTGTCTCTGCCGATGCGTCTGCCTATCTTCCGATCTGTCTGCCTGCCTGTCTGTGTATCTCTCTTTCTCTCTCTTTCTGTGTTTCTGTGTGACTGCGAGTCTGTGGGTCTGCGTGTCTGTCTGCCTGTTTTTTATATGTCCGCCGGACGGTCTGCGTGTCTGTCTGTCTCTCTCTCTGCCCAGGCGTTTGACTGTCAGTGAATATATTGGTCTGGCTTTCTGTCTGTCTATCTGAGTGCCTGTCTGTATGTCTGCCCGTCTGTCTGGCTCTCTGTCTGCATATTTGGCTGTCTGTATATCAGCCTGTTTGTCTCTGCCGGTGTGTCTGCCTGCCTGTCTGTGTATCTCTCTCTCTCTCTCTTTCTGTGTTTCTGTATTCTGCGGGTCTGTGGGTCTGCGTGTCTGTCTGCCTGTTTTCCTATCTGTCTGTCTGTCCGCCGGTCGGTCTACCTGTCTGTCTGTCTCTTTCTCTCTCTCTCTCTCTCTCTTTCTCTGCCCGTGCGTCTGACTGTCTGCGAGTCTATTGGTCTGCCTTTCTCTGTGTCTATCTGTGTGCCTGTCTATATTTCTGCCCGTCTGCCTGACTCTCTGTCTGCATGTTTGTCTGTCTGTATATCAGCCTGTCAGTCTCTGCCGATGTGCCTGCCTGCGAGGCTGTAAGTGTTCCTGCCTATCTGTCTGTGTATCTCTCTCTTTCTTCTTGTGTGTCTCTATGTCTGCGAGTCTGGGGGTCTGCGTGTCGGTCTGTTTTCCTGTTTTCTTATCTGTCTGTCTGTCCGTCGGTATCTCTCTTTTTCCCCGTGCATCTTTCTGTCTGCGAGTCTATTGGTCTGCCGTTCTGTCTGTCTATCTGTGTGCCTGTCTGTCTGTCTGCCCGTCTGCCTGTCTCTCTGTCTGCATTTCTGTCTGTCTGTATATCAGCCTGTCTGTCTCTGCCGGTGCGTCTGTCTATCTGTCTGCCTGACTGTCCGTGTATCTTTCTCTCTTCCTCTGTACCTGTACGTCTGCGAGAATGTGGGTCTGTGTGACCGTCTACCTATCTTCCTATCTATCAGTCTGTCTGCCGGTCTGTCTGTCTGCCTTTCTGCCTGTGTACCTGTCTTTCTGTCTGTATATCAGCCTGTCTCTCTCTGCCGGTGTGTCTGTCTGCGGGGTTTTAGGTATTCCTGCCAATTTGTCTGCTTGCCAGTCTCTCTCTCTCTCTCTCTCTTCCTGTGTTTCTGTTGTCTGCGAGTCCGTGGGTCTGCGTGTCTGACTGCTTGTTTTCCCTTCTGTCTGTCTGTCCACCGGTCAGTCTGCCTGTCTGTCTGTCTCTCTCTCTCTCTGCCCGTGCGTCTGACTGTCTGCGAGTCTGATGGTCTGCCTTACTGTCTGTCTATCTGAGTGCCTGTCTGTCTGTCTGCCCGTCTGCCTGCCTCGCTGTCTGCATGTTTCGCTGTCTGTATATCAGCATGTCTGTCTCTGCCGGTGTGACTGACTGCCTGTCTGTGTATCTCTCGCTCTCTCCTTCTGTATTTTTGAATGTCTGCGAGTCCGTGGGTCTGCGTGTCTGACTGCCTGTTTTCCTTTCTGTCTGTCTGTCTACCGGTCGGTCTGCCTGTTTGTCTGTCTCTCTCTCTCTCTCTGCCCGTGCGTCTGACTGTCTGCGAGTCTATTGGTCTGCCTTTCTGTCTGTCTATCTGAGTGCCTCTCTGTCTGCGAGTCTATTGGTCTGCCTTTCTGTCTGTCTATCTGTGTGCCTGTCTGTCTGTCTGCCCGTCTGCCTGTCTCCCTGTTTGCATGTCTGTCTGTCTGTATATCAGCCTGTCTGTCTCTGCCGGTGTGTCTGTCTGCGAGGCTTAAGGTTTTCCTGCCTGTCTGCATGACCGTCTGTGTATCTCTCTCACTCTTCCTGTGTGGGTCTGCGTGTCTGTCTGCCTGTTTTCTTATCTGTCCGCCCTTGGTCTGCCTGTTTGTCTGTCTCTCTCTGTATTCCCGTTGTAACATACAACGCAGGATAGTTGCAGAGTCGAGCTGATAGAAGTATAGACACCTTACGGAGCACGCGCTAGTTTTCCGGCTCTATCTCGTCGGCGATGGGGGGGTTCAGGAAAAAATTCCGAGATGTCAAATGCTCGTTTGCAGATTATTAATTATTAAAATTTCTCGTGTTGTTTTGGGGGAACAGGTCGCCTATCAATCGGTTGAAACGACATCATAGACAAAGAAAAGAAAAGTAGGTCTGCACTTATTTATGAATGTATAGTGTACGATAGCTACCCCAGAGATGGAAATTGGGAGTAGCGTATGCCCACCCTACCATGATCGTCCAAGGGCCAAGACATGTTTGAGACGATCCCTTGTACACCCTTGTTATTGTTTACATTGACTCAAGTCCGCTTTTCATAAATCCCAGAATGGGAAAGGGTCTTAGTTAGAATTCATGGTAACTTCTTTATTTATGCCAATTAGATCTTTCATTTAAGTTGTGGTTATTCCTTAACATTCCAAAAACTATTACAACATATAAATGAGTTAATTTTACTTTAAGTTAGAATCAATGATCATTTATTATATTATAGTTGCTTCCCTACCACTAACCAAATTTTACATATCTTTTGCTTTCTCTAGGCAAAAACTAGGTGATTTATTTTATTACTATACCGAAGCGAAAAGTTGCTGAAAACAGTAAGGGTTAATATGTATATTTTATGTATGCAAATATGGCAAAGACGAAAATATGTATCGTTATAACAAAAGTAGGATTAAGCCATGCAGATTATATTATGCGGCTAAGGCCATTTTAGATGTTTAATAAATTTACCGGAGGTGTGCGTAATATTTAGTGCCACTACTGTACGCGACACAGCTGATATGCATTGCATGCGACTGAGCAAACGCTCGCCAATTTGTTATCAATTTTTTTTTTTTTTTACCGTTGTTTACTCAGGTTTCACATAAGCTCGGTTCACGCTTTGGCACAACAAGACGATAAAACAACAACAACTGTTTAAAATTGTCGTACGCATGCTCATTTGGCTGCTGAGAAAAAAAAATTATTTTGGTTCGTGAACCTGTCAAGTAATACCCTGAGTAAACAGAACAATTGTAAATTATAATGGGGTGCTCCAGCTTACCATTTAGCAGATCCAGCGACGAAAGTACTTTCGGCGGTGTTCATACGAGTGGTATTTATAAATATGTTTAAAGGCAGGGTTTATTTTTCTGACGCATTGTTTTAGATGAATTAAAGTTTTAAAATTTTCATTTGCCGACAAAAATCACTTTGCTTTTCACTTATTGTTAAATCGGCAACTTTTCACTTTAGCACATTATACCCAACGCCAAAAAAAAGATTTAAAAAAAAATAAAAGAGAATATTATCAAAACCCAAAACAAACAAAAATATGCAACTTCTTCGTCGCCAGGTTGGCCGCTCGGTAATTAACTATTATAACTTATTCAATTAAATTATTCGAACATAGCAAACTTGTTAAATAAAAAATATTTTTCACTACGGGTTACGGCTCGGAATATTATCAACGGCGACACTTTCTATTGCTAACTTATAACATTTTTTTCTTTTTTCTGTTTTGTGTGCGTCGATCCGTGCTCGTTTAGCACATGCCGAACACTAACTGTGTCAGGTGGCGATGATCTGCAATGCTCCCTGTGCCCGTAATTCCGATTCTGCTCGTTTATTTCAGAGAGTGAGAAGCTGAGCTTAGGGGTTTCTGTATAAGTGCCAATATGTGTACACCAGAAAATGATAATTAGAAAAAAAAGTACACAGCGCAAAAGCAATGGGCGGCTGGTCCGCAAGAGAAGAGAAATATTTACCCTTTTTGGATTGGCACCAAAATTAAAACTTGGAAAGGCTGTTCCGTCTGACTGTGGGCTTTGCTTTTTCAAACTAAGGTCAGCTATGCACCAATTGATAGCTGCCTGCATAGACTCAAGCCAATGGGTATTAGCCTTGTATATTTCCGCAACAAAAAGTTTCTTTTATATTTTTTTTTGTTTTGTAGCGGCAACTTTGTGGTAATTGTTTATTTTTAAATTAAGCACAAAAGATGAAAGAAATATACAAAAACGTGTTTGCAGGTTAGGCTAAGCTTTACGCAAAATTATTAAATGCGACTGCTCTGGCTGACAATCAATGGTAGAAAGGTCGAGTCTGGCTTGCGGAAGTGTCATCTAAACTCACCGTGTCGAGAATTCGCAGACACGCATTTTTCTTGTAGATCGAACACAAGTGTGCAATTTCCAAGTGCAATCGAATAATTTTATATTTCAGCTAACATTTTAAATAAATATAAGTATATATATATTATTATATACATTATATTATTTTATATTCATATTTTATTTTTGTTGTCATATTCTGCGTAGGTAATCAAACTACAATAACTAACAAAAATACTACTACTAAAACTAAAATAAACCCACTACTAAGTGTCAAACCAATTGTTAGTCACAACTGCATTAACGAAAATTCCATTGCCTACTATTGGGCACACAAAAAAAATAGTTAACTAATTTTTGGTAACAAGCGCCACTACAAGCCCCCGGACCAAAATCGCACTTGGGGGTACCACAAGGGTGATAAGCGCTTGTGGCAAGGACTGAAAGAAAAGTTATTGTTTAATATCTTTTGCATGATATTTTCCAATTAGATTACCCTGCATATCTTCAATCTCAAAATAACTGTTTCCTAGCTTATGACGAATTCTTGCTTTTAAAAATGTCGGGGCGAGCTTCGCATTAAACCCCTTGGCAAAATTACTTTGTTGAAAGTTTCTACGAAAGACTTCCTGTCCGACGACATAGCAGACCTCTCGGCTTCTCAAATTGTAAAGCTTTTCGTTTCGTGAATGTTGATTATGCATCACGTTGACCGCTTTGTTCCTCATTAAATCGAAAGAATCGTCTCTGTTGAATGACACGGTACGATCTTCGAGTAGGTTTAGGTCACGTAAAAGCCGATAAGAAAAACCATTTGTTATCATATGTTGACCAAAGACAAGTCTATACGGGGTATTACTGCTGTATGTATGCTTGAGCGTAAGGAGCAGCAAATTTGACCGTTCATCTGACTGTGTGCGAGTCTGTTAGTCTGCCTTTCTGTCTGTCTATCTGTGTGCCTGTCTGTCTGTCTGCCCGTCTGCCTGTCTGCATGTCTGTCTGTCTGTATATCAGCCTGTCTGTCTCTGCCGGTGTGTCTGTCTGCGAGGCTTAAGGTATGCCTGAATGCATGTCTGTCTGTGTATCTCTCTCACTCTTCCTGTGTGGGTCTGCGTGTCTGTCTGCCTGTTTTCTTATCTGTCCGCCGGTTGGTCTGCCTGTTTGTCTGTCTATCTCAGTATTCCCGTTGTAACATACAACGCAGGATAGTTGCAGAGTCGAGCTGATAGAAGTATATACACCTTACGGAGCACGCGCTAGTTTTCCGGCTCTATCTCGTCGGCGATGAGCGGGTTCAGGAAAAAATTCCGAGATGTCAAATGCTCGTTTGCAAATTATTAATTATTAAAATTTCTCGTGTTGTTTTGGGGGAACAGGTCGCCTATCAATCGGTTGAAACGACATCATAGACAAAGAAAAGAAAAGTAGGTCTGCACTTATTTATGAATGTATAGTGTACGATAGCTACCCCAGAGATGGAAATTGGGAGTAGCGTATGCCCACCCTACCATGATCGTCCAAGGGCCAAGACATGTTTGAGACGATCCCTTGTACACCCTTGTTATTGTTTACATTGACTCAAGTCCGCTTTTCATAAATCCCAGAATGGGAAAGGGTCTTAGTTAGAATTCATGGTAACTTCTTTATTTATGCCAATTAGATCTTTCATTTAAGTTGTGGTTATTCCTTAACATTCCAAAAACTATTACAACATATAAATGAGTTAATTTTACTTTAAGTTAGAATCAATGATCATTTATTATATTATAGTTGCTTCCCTACCACTAACCAAATTTTACATATCTTTTGCTTTCTCTAGGCAAAAACTAGGTGATTTATTTTATTACTATACCGAAGCGAAAAGTTGCTGAAAACAGTAAGGGTTAATATGTATATTTTATGTATGCAAATATGGCAAAGACGAAAATATGTATCGTTATAACAAAAGTAGGATTAAGCCATGCAGATTATATTATGCGGCTAAGGCCATTTTAGATGTTTAATAAATTTACCGGAGGTGTGCGTAATATTTAGTGCCACTACTGTACGCGACACAGCTGATATGCATTGCATGCGACTGAGCAAACGCTCGCCAATTTGTTATCAATTTTTTTTTTTTTTTTACCGTTGTTTACTCAGGTTTCACATAAGCTCGGTTCACGCTTTGGCACAACAAGGCGATAAAACAACAACAACTGTTTAAAATTGTCGTACGCATGCTCATTTGGCTGCTGAGAAAAAAAACTTATTTTGGTTCGTGAACCTGTCAAGTAATACCCTGAGTAAACAGAACAATTGTAAATTATAATGGGGTGCTCCAGCTTACCATTTAGCAGATCCAGCGACGAAAGTACTTTCGGCGGTGTTCATACGAGTGGTATTTATAAATATGTTTAAAGGCAGGGTTTATTTTTCTGACGCATTGTTTTAGATGAATTAAAGTTTTAAAATTTTCATTTGCCGACAAAAATCACTTTGCTTTTCACTTATTGTTAGCACATTATACCCAACGCCAAAAAAAAGATTTAAAAAAAAATAAAAGAGAATATTATCAAAACCCAAAACAAACAAAAATATGCAACTTCTTCGTCGCCAGGTTGGCCGCTCGGTAATTAACTATTATAACTTATTCAATTAAATTATTCGAACATAGCAAACTTGTTAAATAAAAAATATTTTTCACTACGGGTTACGGCTCGGAATATTATCAACGGCGACACTTTCTATTGCTAACTTATAACATTTTTTTCTTTTTTCTGTTTTGTGTGCGTCGATCCGTGCTCGCTTAGCACATGCCGAACACTAACTGTGTCAGGTGGCGATGATCTGCAATGCTCCCTGTGCCCGTAATTCCGATTCTGCTCGTTTATTTCAGAGAGTGAGAAGCTGAGCTTAGGGGTTTCTGTATAAGTGCCAATATGTGTACACCAGAAAATGATAATTAGAAAAAAAAGTACACAGCGCAAAAGCAATGGGCGGCTGGTCCGCAAGAGACGAGAAATTTTTACCCTTTTTGGATTGGCACCAAAATTAAAACTTGGAAAGGTTGTTCCGTCCGACTGTGGGCTTTGCTTTTTCAAACTACGGTCAGCTATGCACCAATTGATAGCTGCCTGCATGGACTCAAGCCAATGGGTATTAGCCTTGTATATTTCCGCAACAAAAAGTTTCTTTTATATTTTTTTTTGTTTTGTAGTGGCAACTTTGTGGTAATTGTTTATTTTTAAATTAAGCACAAAAGATGAAAGAAAAATACATAAACGTGCTTGCAGGTTAGGCTAAGCTTTACGCAAAATTATTAAATGCGACTGCTCTGGTTGACAATCAATGGTAGAAAGGTCGAGTCTGGCTTGCGGAAGTGTCATCTAAACTCACCGTGTCGAGAATTCGCAGACACGCATTTTTCTTGTAGATCGAACACAAGTGTGCAATTTCCAAGTGCAATCGAATAATTTTATATTTCAGCTAACATTTTAAATAAATATAAGTATATATATATTATTATATACATTATATTATTTTATATTCATATTTTATTTTTGTTGTCAAATTCTGCGTAGGTAAGCAATTTACAATAACTAACAAAAATACTACTACTAAAACTAAAATAAACCTACTACTAAGTGTCAAACCAATTGTTAGTCACAACTGCATTAACGAAAATTCCATTGCCTACTTTTGGGCACACAAAAAAAAATAGTCAACTAATTTTTGGTAACAAGCGCCACTACAAGCCCCCGGACCAAAATCGCACTTGGGGGTACCACAAGGGTGATAAGCGCTTGTGGCAAGGACTGAAAGAAAAGTTATTGTTTAATATCTTTTGCATGATATTTTCCAATCTTCAATCTCAAAATAACTGTTTCCTAGCTTATGACGAATTCTTGCTTTTAAAAATGTCGGGGCGAGCTTCGCATTAAACCCCTTGGCAAAATTACTTTGTTGAAAGTTTCTACGAAAGACTTCCTGTCCGACGACATAGGAGACCTATCGGCTTCTCAAATTGTAAAGCTTTTCGTTTCGTGAATGTTGATTGTGCATCACGTTGACCGCTTTGTTCCTCAATAAATCGAAAGAATCGTCTCTGTTGAATGACACGGTACGATCTTCGAGTAAGTTTAGGTCACGTAAAAGCCGATCAGTAGAACCATTTGTTATCATATGTTGACCAAAGACAAGTCTATACGGGGTATTATTTACTGCTGTATGTATGCTTGAGCGTAAGGAGCAGCAAATTTTACTCAAATTTTCGTCCCAATTTGATTGATTGGGATGAATGTAGGCTTATATAGCTGAAAAACAGGTAAATTTCGTAAAGTGTTCGAGTACAATAAAAATTCCTACATTACCAGCCTTGGATCTCGGATACGGACCGAGAAAGTCAACATAGAGTTTTTGAAAGAACCGATTACTGTCTCCGCATTTTGCAAGTGGGGGTCTGAGTACATTATTTGGACTTTTAGTAGTTTTGCAGATTTCGCACTGGTTAATGTATTCTTTAACTGATGTCACCAAATTGGGCCAATTGTAATACCCATGAGCGGAAAGTGGATTGTCATGAGCCATTCTTAATGCTATAGACACTAACTCTAAGGGAAGCCATAATTTCCAAACTAAATCATCGGCAACTTTGTCTCCTGTTGCGTGCTCAGTTCGCCTATAGATAAAACCATCCACTATTTTGACGTCAGGTAGCTGATTTTGGATTTTCTCTATTTTTGTCCGCAGATCCTGATAGCCAGTCGATTGGAATCAAGGCGATTGCAGGTCTATAAAGGTAGAGGAGTCGATGGCCGATAAGTCCTCAGTGTAAGTTCTTGATAACGCGTCGGGCACAATATTTTTGGATCCTTTACGGTGTTGAATCGAAAAGGTATACCCCTGCAGCTTCAACGCCTATCGTGCCAATCGGCTGCTTAGGTCTGTTTGTGCCATCAGCCATTTTAAGGACGCATGATCAGTAATCACAGTAAAAGACTGACCCTCAACATATGCACGGAATTTTTTATACATACTATTGCGGCTAAACACTCTTTTTCGGTAACAGAGTAGTTTCTTTGACATTGATTAAGTTTTCGTGACATATAGGCAATGGGAATCTCATCGCCCTGTTTATTTATTTGCATCGACCATCAGCTGGTCGATAAAAGTTGAGCTCTGTGATCAATATCTTTAAGACAAATGTAGCACTGAACATCACCAGCTAAGTTTTCACAACTGCGGGCTACGAACATGACCAATTTGCCACGGTTTCATAAAAGCAGTTATATTTGACATTCGTAATTAGGCTTAAAAATAATATCAAAAAAACTTCAAAATACTTCATTTATATATCCGAAACCTATGAGCCACTTTCCTGAGTAGTAATAACACTGTTCATAAATGTGCAACAAGTAAAGGCATTTATAATATACGATATCTACAACATATTGCATACGATAGTTTCTTTAGGATATGTTGATAAAGCAACGATCAGCCGCATATCAAACGGCAGTATGCCTGATCGCTAGAATTATCAAGTATCAGATAAGTATGCTACCGTATTTCACTGAATATCAGCGGTATACTGTAATATAAGATTAATCAATCCAATTGCCTTCCTAGTTAAGAAAACGCACTAGCAACACTAAGAAGACCAGGATCGTTAGCCACCAGTATATTATCCAGGAAGATTTTAACAGGTAGCAATGAAAGAGGGAACAAAATGTTGTAATCTATGCCTGAAACAAGGTGAAATAACGCAAAGGAGAAGAAGGAATGTGTGGTAACTGGGTGGTGATCATTTAAACAATTCACGTATCCAGTGGGCCACTTAGGGTATCTTAATACCTTGTTTCCATTTAGCGGTAGGCCGTAGAACTTGTCCACGTTTTAAACCAGCATCCAGCAAAAATTCCACAAAATAATTAAGAATACAAGGATAGTTCACAATAGTTACTGTTGATTGCGGAGTTAGCTTTAACTTGAAAAACCAACTTATCCAGCAATCAGAACGAATGGACATGCGTTTATTTGTTGTTTTATAGGCTCGGACCTGAGCTATTTAGAAATGCTAGGTAATCCATAGCCTTTCAACAATAAACAAGGACAAGGGAAATGGAACCATGTTCCAACTGATTGAGTAAAGTCAGATGTTATCGACTGAGAAAACAAATTGCTCTATTGTATTTAAGATCGGGGCTTGCCGGATCGGGCCCCACGTTGGGCGCCAAAAATAATTAATAATTACTGTAACATACAACTTAGGATAGTTGCAGAGTCGAGCTGATAGAAGTATAGACACCTTACGGAGCACGCGCTAGTTTTCCGGCTCTATCTCGTCGGCAATGGGGGGGTTCAGGAAAAAATTCCGAGATGTCAAATGCTCGTTTGCAAATTATTAATTATTAAAATTTCTCGTGTTGTTTTGGGGGAACAGGTCGCCTATCAATCGGTTGAAACGACATCATAGACAAAGAAAAGAAAAGTAGGTCTGCACTTATTTATGAATGTATAGTGTACGATAGCTACCCCAGAGATGGAAATTGGGAGTAGCGTATGCCCACCCTACCATGATCGTCCAAGGGCCAAGACATGTTTGAGACGATCCCTTGTACACCCTTGTTATTGTTTACATTGACTCAAGTCCGCTTTTCATAAATCCCAGAATGGGAAAGGGTCTTAGTTAGAATTCATGGTAACTTCTTTATTTATGCCAATTAGATCTTTCATTTAAGTTGTGGTTATTCCTTAACATTCCAAAAACTATTACAACATAAAAATGAGTTAATTTTACTTTAAGTTAGAATCAATGATCATTTATTATATTATAGTTGCTTCCCTACCCTTCCTTCCCTATTATGCGGCTAAAATCCATTTTAGATGTTTAATAAATTTACTGGAGGTGTGCGTAATATTTAGTGCCACTATAGGCCTAATATGCATTGCATGCGACTGAGCAAACGCTCGCCAATTTGTTATCAATTTTTTTTTTTTTTTACCGTTGTTTACTCAGGTTTCACATAAGCTCGGTTCACGCTTTGGCACAACAAGACGATAAAACAACAACAACTGTTTAAAATTGTCGTACGCATGCTCATTTGGCTGCTGAGAAAAAAAACTTATTTTGGTTCGTGAACCTGTCAAGTAATACCCTGAGTAAACAGAACAATTGTAAATTATAATGGGGTGCTCCAGCTTACCATTTAGCAGATCCAGCGACGAAAGTACTTTCGGCGGTGTTCATACAAGTGGTATTTATAAATATGTTTAAAGGCAGGGTTTATTTTTCTGACGCATTGTTTTAGATGAATTAAAGTTTTAAAATTTTCATTTGCCGACAAAAATCACTTTGCTTTTCACTTATTGCTAAATCGGCAACTTTTCGGTTTAGCACATTATACCCAACGCCAAAAAAAAGATTTCAAAAAAAATAAAAGAGAATATTATCAAAACCCAAAACAAACAAAAATATGCAACTTCTTCGTCGCCAGGTTGGCCGCTCGGTAATTAACTATTATAACTTATTCAATTAAATTATTCGGACATAGCAAACTTGTTAAATCAAAAATATTTTTCACTGCGGGTTACGGCTCGGAATATTATCAACGGCGACACTTTCTATTGCTAACTTATAACATTTTTTTCTTTTTTCTGTTTTGTGTGCGTCGATCCGTGCTCGTTTAGCACATGCCGAACACTAACTGTGTCAGGTGGCGATGATCTGCAATGCTCCCTGTGCCCGTAATTCCGATTCTGCTCGTTTATTTCAGAGAGTGAGAAGCTGAGGTTAGGGGTTTCTGTATAAGTGCCAATATGTGTACACCAGAAAATGATAATTAGAAAAAAAAGTACACAGCGCAAAAGCAATGGGCGGCTGGTCCGCAAGAGAAGAGAAATATTTACCCTTTTTGGATTGGCACCAAAATTAAAACTTGGAAAGGTTGTTCCGTCCGACTGTGGGCTTTGCTTTTTCAAACTACGGTCAGCTATGCACCAATTGATAGCTGCCTGCATAGACTCAAGCCAATGGGTATTAGCCTTGTATATTTCCGCAACAAAAAGTTTCTTTTATATTTTTTTTTGTTTTGTAGTGGCAACTTTGTGGTAATTGTTTATTTTTAAATTAAGCACAAAAGATGAAAGAAAAATACAAAAACGTGTTTGCAGGTTAGGCTAAGCTTTACGCAAAATTATTAAATGCGACTGCTCTGGTTGACAATCAATGGTAGAAAGGTCGAGTCTGGCATGCGGAAGTGTCTTCTAACCTCACCGTGTCGAGAATTCGCAGACACGCATTTTTCTTATAGATCGAACACAAGTGTACAATTTTCAAGTGCAATCGAATAATTTTATATTTCAGCTAACATTTTAAATAAATATAA